>NW_027207226.1:903472-1204629 GCF_963455315.2 Globicephala melas
AGAATCAAGCGTGTTCACAGGGGCATAAACGCAGCAGTGATAGGATTGGAGAGGTTCGGTGAGCAAATGAAGACCCTTTGAAGTCATTTTGCATGGTACCCATTCCACGGGTCTCAACTCTCCAGGTTTAAGGGATTCTTCCTTCAGCTAAAACATGCATGTGGAACCCAGAGTATGATCAACCGTGTGATCGGGAGACGTGTTCAAATATGTCTCCGTTCTCGTCCCCTGGTACTCGGGTGCAACATTCCAGACGCTTTACTAACACTCTCCCGACTTGGAGGGTCAGTGCCTTTAACCTCCTGTTTGGCCCAGTTTGCAATTTCTGCGGAAGATGAACAGGAATAGGGAGAACCAATGAGAGGCTAGCTGGAGGTGTCTGGACGGGCAAATTTAACTCTCATTTCCCACCAGGAAGAGGAATTAACCAAAGGCTCAGCGTGCCGTGCCGGAACCAGATTAGGGCCTGAAGCAATCCTGCGGTGTTGCGGCCAGCTCACAAGAAAGCGAGTTGAAGAAAGGAGCTCAGGGGCACTGTAATTCACAAACCTGCAGAGTTATAAATGACAGCTATCGTCCAAAAATATACTGAAGTAAGGCTGCCAAGAGGACTTGAAAGCGGGGCAGAATTGCAGGAAACCGATTTCAGGAGGTAGACTGGAATTGCATTGAAAGCATAGGAAAAGAGGCAGAACGTCCACAATGATGCACTTGGCCAAAAAGGGCGTATGCGTTTTTTCCTGAATATATTCAGGAAAAAACGCATACGCCCTTTTTGGCCAACCAAGCAAGCTTGCAAAGGAAATCTGCACTACAATGAAGTCTCACTTCCCCCCGGTCAAAAGGGCCATCTGAAAAAAGTGTAAAATCCAGAAAGGCAGGACAGGCCATGGAGAACTGGGAGCCTTGTTATGCTGATGGGCGGGATGTAAATTGCCAACAGCCACTCGGGAGAAGTGTATGGTGTTTCCTGAAACATCTAAAAAACAAAGCAACAGAGCCTAGGGCACTTCCACTTATGGTCCAATAGCTTAGGGAAATGAAAATCAAAAAGACACAGCCACCCCAAAGTTTGGGACGGCTCTGTTTACAAGAACCTCGTTTACGGTACAAGTTCAATATCGCAGAAAGTGAAAAATGGATGAAGAAGTTGTGGTACTTACGTACAATGCAATATCACTCAGCAATGACATCTATGTCATCAGGCCCGTAGCAGCATAATGAGTGGATTCAGGTATGATGATTCTAACTGAAAGAAGTCACACAGAAAAAAGAAACATCATAAGATATCACTAATACACGGAATGTAAACTTGGCTACACAGGAACTGGATTACAAAACAGAACAGGGTCTCAAATTTAGAAAACCAACTTATGCTTGCTTAAGGGGAAAGGTGAGTTGGGGTGCTGCATAAAACCAGAGATTGAAATGAGCACAGATAAAGTTCCTTAAGCCAAATATGGAATAGACAAGAGCTACTCCTTGCTCAACGAAATGGACTCAACACCCCATATTAAACGCCTAAGAATGTACCTGACTAGTAAGTATCTTAAAACCTATGGATTGCTATGTCTCCGAAAGAGAATCAAGCGTGTGTACAGGGACATAAACGCAGCAGTGATAGGATTGGAGAGGTTCGGTGAGCAAATGAAGACCCTTTGAAGTCATATTGCATGGTACCCATTCCACGGGTCTCAACTCTCCAGGTTTAAGGGATTCTTCCTTCAGCTAAAACATGCATGTGGAACCCAGAGTATGATCAACCGTGTGATCGGGAGACGTGTTCAAATATGTCTCCGTTCTCGTCCCCTGGTACTCGGGTGCAACATTCCAGACGCTTTACTAACACTCTCCCGACTTGGAGAGTCAGTGCCTTTAACCTCCTGTTTGGCCCAGTTTGCAATTTCTGCGGAAGATGAACAGGAATAGGGAGAACCAATGAGAGACTAGCTGGAGGTGTCTGGACGGGCAAATTTAACTCTCATTTCCCACCAGGAAGAGGAATTAACCAAAGGCTCAGCGTGCCGTGCCGGAACCACATTAGGGCCTGAAGCAATCCTGCGGTGTTGTGGCCAGCTCACAAGAAAGCGAGTTGAAGAAAGGAGCTCAGGGGCACTGTAATTCACAAACCTGCAGAGTTATAAATGACAGCTATCGTCCAAAAATATACTGAAGTAAGGCTGCCAAGAGGACTTGAAAGCGGGGCAGAATTGCAGGAAACCGATTTCAGGAGGTATACTGGAATTGCATTGAAAGCATAGGAAAAGAGGCAGAACGTCCACAATGATGCACTTGGCCAAAAAGGGCGTATGCGTTTTTTCCTGAATATATTCAGGAAAAAACGCATACGCCCTTTTTGGCCAACCAAGCAAGCTTGCAAAGGAAATCTGCACTACAATGAAGTCTCACTTCCCCCCGGTCAAAAGGGCCATCTGAAAAAAGTGTAAAATCCAGAAAGGCAGGACAGGCCATGGAGAACTGGGAGCCTTGTTATGCTGATGGGCGCGATGTAAATTGCCAACAGCCACTCGAGAGAAGTGTATGGTGTTTCCTGAAACATCTAAAAAGCAAAGCAACAGAGCCTAGGGCACTTCCACTTATGGTCCTATAGCTTAGGGAAATGAAAATCAAAAAGACACAGCCACCCCAAAGTTTGGGACGGCTCTGTTTACAAGAACCTCGTTTACGGTACAAGTTCAATATCGCAGAAAGTGAAAAATGGATGAAGAAGTTGTGGTACTTACGTACAATGCAATATCACTCAGCAATGACATCTATGTCATCAGGCCCGTAGCAGCATAATGAGTGGATTCAGGTATGATGATTCTAACTGAAAGAAGTCACACAGAAAAGAGAAACATCATAAGATATCACTAATACACGGAATGTAAACTTGACTACACAGGAACTGGATTACAAAACAGAACAGGGTCTCAAATTTAGAAAACCAACTTATGCTTGCTTAAGGGGAAAGGTGAGTTGGGGTGCTGCATAAAACCAGAGATTGAAATGAGCACAGATAAAGTTCCTTAAGCCAAATATGGAATAGACAAGAGCTACTCCTTGCTCAACGAAATGGACTCAACACCCCATATTAAACGCCTAAGAATGTACCTGACTAGTAAGTATCTTAAAACCTATGGATTGCTATGTCTCCCGAAGAGAATGAAGCGTGTGTACAGGGGAATAAACACAGCAGTGATAGGATTGGAGAGGTTCGGTGAGCAAATGAAGACCCTTTGAAGTCATATTGCATGGTACCCATTCCACGGGTCTCAACTCTCCAGGTTTAAGGGATTCTTCCTTCAGCTAAAACATGCATGTGGAACCCAGAGTATGATCAACCGTGTGATCGGGAGACGTCTTCAAATATGTCTCCGTTCTCATCCCCTGGTACTCGGGTGCAACATTCCAGACGCTTTACTAACACTCTCCCGACTTGGAGAGTCAGTGCCTTTAACCTCCTGTTTGGCCCAGTTTGCAATTTCTGCGGAAGATGAACAGGAATAGGGAGAACCAATGAGAGACTAGCTGGAGGTGTCTGGACGGGCAAATTTAACTCTCATTTCCCACCAGGAAGAGGAATTAACCAAAGGCTCAGCGTGCCGTGCCAGAACCACATTAGGGCCTGAAGCAATCCTGCGGTGTTCCGGCCAGCTCACAAGAAAGCGAGTTGAAGAAAGGAGCTCAGGGGCACTGTAATTCACAAACCTGCAGAGTTATAAATGACAGCTATCGTCCAAAAATATACTGAAGTAAGGCTGCCAAGAGGACTTGAAAGCGGGGCAGAATTGCAGGAAACCGATTTCAGGAGGTAGACTGGAATTGCATTGAAAGCATAGGAAAAGAGGCAGAACGTCCACAATGATGCACTTGACCAAAAAGGGCGTATGCGTTTTTTCCTGAATATATTCAGGAAAAAACGCATACGCCCTTTTTGGCCAACCAAGCAAGCTTGCAAAGGAAATCTGCACTACAATGAAGTCTCACTTCCCCCCGGTCAAAAGGGCCATCTGAAAAAAGTGTAAAATCCAGAAAGGCAGGACAGGCCATGGAGAACTGGGAGCCTTGTTATGCTGATGGGCGGGATGTAAATTGCCAACAGCCACTTGGGAGAAGTGTATGTGTTTCCTGAAACATCTAAAAAACAAAGCAACAGAGCCCAGGGCACTTCCACTTATGGTCCTATAGCTTAGGGAAATGAAAATCAAAAAGACACAGCCACCCCAAAGTTTGGGACGGCTCTGTTTACAAGAACCTCGTTTACGGTACAAGTTCAGTATCGCAGAAAGTGAAAAATGGATGAAGATGTTCTGGTACTTACGTACAATGCAATATCACTCAGCAATGACATCTATGTCATCAGGCCCGTAGCAGCATAATGAGTGGATTCAGGTATGATGATTCTAACTGAAAGAAGTCACACAGAAAAAGAAACATCATAAGATATCACTAATACACGGAATGTAAACTTGGCTACACAGGAACTGGATTACAAAACAGAACAGGGTCTCAAATTTAGAAAACCAACTTATGCTTGCTTAAGGGGAAAGGTGAGTTGGGGTGCTGCATAAAACCAGAGATTGAAATGAGCACAGATAAAGTTCCTTAAGCCAAATATGGAATAGACAAGAGCTACTCCTTGCTCAACGAAATGGACTCAACACCCCATATTAAACGCCTAAGAATGTACATGACTACTAAGTATCTTAAAACCTATGGATTGCTATGTCTCCGAAAGAGAATCAAGCGTGTGCACAGGGGCATAAACGCAGCAGTGATAGGATTGGAGAGGTTCGGTGAGCAAATGAAGACCCTTTGAAGTCATATTGCATGGTACCCATTCCACGGGTCTCAACTCTCCAGGTTTAAGGGATTCTTCCTTCAGCTAAAACATGCATGTGGAACCCAGAGTATGATCAACCGTGTGATCGGGAGACGTGTTCAAATATGTCTCCGTTCTCGTCCCCTGGTACTCGGGTGCAACATTCCAGACGCTTTACTAACACTCTCCCGACTTGGAGGGTCAGTGCCTTTAACCTCCTGTTTGGCCCAGTTTGCAATTTCTGCGGAAGATGAACAGGAATAGGGAGAACCAATGAGAGGCTAGCTGGAGGTGTCTGGACGGGCAAATTTAACTCTCATTTCCCACCAGGAAGAGGAATTAACCAAAGGCTCAGCGTGCCGTGCCGGAACCAGATTAGGGCCTGAAGCAATCCTGCGGTGTTGTGGCCAGCTCACAAGAAAGCGAGTTGAAGAAAGGAGCTCAGGGGCACTGTAATTCACAAACCTGCAGAGTTATAAATGACAGCTATCGTCCAAAAATATACTGAAGTAAGGCTGCCAAGAGGACTTGAAAGCGGGGCAGAATTGCAGGAAACCGATTTCAGGAGGTAGACTGGAATTGCATTGAAAGCATAGGAAAAGAGGCAGAACGTCCACAATGATGCACTTGGCCAAAAAGGGCGTATGCGTTTTTTCCTGAATATATTCAGGAAAAAACGCATACGCCCTTTTTGGCCAACCAAGCAAGCTTGCAAAGGAAATCTGCACTACAATGAAGTCTCACTTCCCCCCGGTCAAAAGGGCCATCTGAAAAAAGTGTAAAATCCAGAAAGGCAGGACAGGCCATGGAGAACTGGGAGCCTTGTTATGCTGATGGGCGGGATGTAAATTGCCAACAGCCACTCGGGAGAAGTGTATGTGTTTCCTGAAACATCTAAAAAACAAAGCAACAGAGCCTAGGGCACTTCCACTTATGGTCCTATAGCTTAGGGAAATGAAAATCAAAAAGACACAGCCACCCCAAAGTTTGGGACGGCTCTGTTTACAAGGACCTCATTTACGGTACAAGTTCAATATCGCAGAAAGTGAAAAATGGATGAAGAAGCTGTGGTACTTACGTACAAAGCAATATCACTCAGCAATGACATCTACGTCATCAGGCCCGTAGCAGCATAATGAGAGGATTCAGGTATGATGATTCTACCTGAAATAAGTCACGCAGAAAAAGAAACATCATAAGATATCACTAATACACGGAATGTAAACTTGGCTACACAGGAACTGGATTACAAAACAGAACAGGGTCTCAAATTTAGAAAACCAACTTATGCTTGCTTAAGGGGAAAAGTGAGTTGGGGTGCTGCATAAAACCAGAGATTGAAATGAGCACAGAGTAAGTTCCTTAAGCCAAATATGGAATAGACAAGAGCTACTCCTTGCTCAACGAAATGGACTCAACACCCCATATTAAATGCCTAAGAATGTACCTGACTAGTAAGTATCTTAAAACCTATGGATTGCTATGTCTCCGAAAGGGAATCAAGCATGTGTACAGGGGCATAAACGCAGCAGTGATAGGATTGGAGAGGTTCGGTGAGCAAATGAAGACCCTTTGAAGTCATATTGCATGGTACCCATTCCACGGGTCTCAACTCTCCAGGTTTAAGGGATTCTTCCTTCAGCTAAAACATGCATGTGGAACCCAGCGTATGATCAACTGTGTGATCGGGAGACGTCTTCAAATATGTCTCCGTTCTCGTCCCCTGGTACTCGGGTGCAACATTCCAGACGCTTTACTAACACTCTCCCGACTTGGAGAGTCAGTGCCTTTAACCTCCTGTTTGGCCCAGTTTGCAATTTCTGCGGAAGATGAACAGGAATAGGGAGAACCAATGAGAGACTAGCTGGAGGTGTCTGGACGGGCAAATTTAACTCTCATTTCCCACCAGGAAGAGGAATTAACCAAAGGCTCAGCATGCCGTGCCGGAACCAGATTGGGGCCTGAAGCAATCCTGCGGTGTTGCAGCCAGCTCACAAGAAAGCGAGTTGAAGAAAGGAGCTCAGGGGCACTGTAATTCACAGACCTGCAGAGTTATAAATGACAGCTATCGTCCAAAAATATACTGAAGTAAGGCTGCCAGGAGGACTTGAAAGCGGGGCAGAATTGCAGGAAACCGATTTCAGGAGGTAGACTGGAATTGCATTGAAAGCATAGGAAAAGAGGCAGAACGTCCACAATGATGCACTTGGCCAAAAAGGGCGTATGCGTTTTTTCCTGAATATATTCAGGAAAAAACGCATACGCCCCTTTTGGCCAACCAAGCAAGCTTGCAAAGGAAATCTGCACTACAATGAAGTCTCACTTCCCCCCGGTCAAAAGGGCCATCTGAAAAAAGTGTAAAATCCAGAAAGGCAGGACAGGCCATGGAGAACTGGGAGCCTTGTTATGCTGATGGGCGGGATGTAAATTGCCAACAGCCACTCGGGAGAAGTGTATGTGTTTCCTGAAACATCTAAAAAACAAAGCAACAGAGCCCAGGGCACTTCCACTTATGGTCCTATAGCTTAGGGAAATGAAAATCAAAAAGACACAGCCACCCCAAAGTTTGGGACGGCTCTGTTTACAAGAACCTCGTTTACGGTACAAGTTCAGTATCGCAGAAAGTGAAAAATGGATGAAGATGTTCTGGTACTTACGTACAATGCAATATCACTCAGCAATGACATCTATGTCATCAGGCCCGTAGCAGCATAATGAGTGGATTCAGGTATGATGATTCTAACTGAAAGAAGTCACACAGAAAAAGAAACATCATAAGATATCACTAATACACGGAATGTAAACTTGGCTACACAGGAACTGGATTACAAAACAGAACAGGGTCTCAAATTTAGAAAACCAACTTATGCTTGCTTAAGGGGAAAGGTGAGTTGGGGTGCTGCATAAAACCAGAGATTGAAATGAGCACAGATAAAGTTCCTTAAGCCAAATATGGAATAGACAAGAGCTACTCCTTGCTCAACGAAATGGACTCAACACCCCATATTAAACGCCTAAGAATGTACCTGACTACTAAGTATCTTAAAACCTATGGATTGTTATGTCTCCGAAAGAGAATCAAGCGTGTGCACAGGGGCATAAACGCAGCAGTGATAGGATTGGAGAGGTTCGGTGAGCAAATGAAGACCCTTTGAAGTCATTTTGCATGGTACCCATTCCACGGGTCTCAACTCTCCAGGTTTAAGGGATTCTTCCTTCAGCTAAAACATGCATGTGGAACCCAGAGTATGATCAACCGTGTGATCGGGAGACGTGTTCAAATATGTCTCCGTTCTCGTCCCCTGGTACTCGGGTGCAACATTCCAGACGCTTTACTAACACTCTCCCGACTTGGAGGGTCAGTGCCTTTAACCTCCTGTTTGGCCCAGTTTGCAATTTCTGCGGAAGATGAACAGGAATAGGGAGAACCAATGAGAGGCTAGCTGGAGGTGTCTGGACGGGCAAATTTAACTCTCATTTCCCACCAGGAAGAGGAATTAACCAAAGGCTCAGCGTGCCGTGCCGGAACCAGATTAGGGCCTGAAGCAATCCTGCGGTGTTGCGGCCAGCTCACAAGAAAGCGAGTTGAAGAAAGGAGCTCAGGGGCACTGTAATTCACAAACCTGCAGAGTTATAAATGACAGCTATCGTCCAAAAATATACTGAAGTAAGGCTGCCAAGAGGACTTGAAAGCGGGGCAGAATTGCAGGTAACCGATTTCAGGAGGTAGACTGGAATTGCATTGAAAGCATAGGAAAAGAGGCAGAACGTCCACAATGATGCACTTGGCCAAAAAGGGCGTATGCGTTTTTTCCTGAATATATTCAGGAAAAAACGCATACGCCCTTTTTGGCCAACCAAGCAAGCTTGCAAAGGAAATCTGCACTACAATGAAGTCTCACTTCCCCCCGGTCAAAAGGGCCATCTGAAAAAAGTGTAAAATCCAGAAAGGCAGGACAGGCCATGGAGAACTGGGAGCCTTGTTATGCTGATGGGCGGGATGTAAATTGCCAACAGCCACTCGGGAGAAGTGTATGGTGTTTCCTGAAACATCTAAAAAGCAAAGCAACAGAGCCTAGGGCACTTCCACTTATGGTCCTATAGCTTAGGGAAATGAAAATCAAAAAGACACAGCCACCCCAAAGTTTGGGACGGCTCTGTTTACAAGAACCTCGTTTACGGTACAAGTTCAATATCGCAGAAAGTGAAAAATGGAAGAAGATGTTCTGGTACTTACGTACAATGCAATATCACTCAGCAATGACATCTATGTCATCAGGCCCGTAGCAGCATAATGAGTGGATTCAGGTATGATGATTCTAACTGAAAGAAGTCACACAGAAAAAGAAACATCATAAGATATCACTAATACACGGAATGTAAACTTGGCTACACAGGAACTGGATTACAAAACAGAACAGGGTCTCAAATTTAGAAAACCAACTTATGCTTGCTTAAGGGGAAAGGTGAGTTGGGGTGCTGCATAAAACCAGAGATTGAAATGAGCACAGATAAAGTTCCTTAAGCCAAATATGGAATAGACAAGAGCTACTCCTTGCTCAACGAAATGGACTCAACACCCCATATTAAACGCCTAAGAATGTACCTCACTAGTAAGTATCTTAAAACCTATGGATTGCTATGTCTCCCGAAGATAATGAAGCGTGTGTACAGGGGAATAAACACAGCAGTGATAGGATTGGAGAGGTTCGGTGAGCAAATGAAGACCCTTTGAAGTCATATTGCATGGTACCCATTCCACGGGTCTCAACTCTCCAGGTTTAAGGGATTCTTCCTTCAGCTAAAACATGCATGTGGAACCCAGAGTATGATCAAGCGTGTGATCGGGAGACGTCTTCAAATATGTCTCCGTTCTCATCCCCTGGTACTCGGGTGCAACATTCCAGACGCTTTACTAACACTCTCCCGACTTGGAGAGTCAGTGCCTTTAACCTCCTGTTTGGCCCAGTTTGCAATTTCTGCGGAAGATGAACAGGAATAGGGAGAACCAATGAGAGACTAGCTGGAGGTGTCTGGACGGGCAAATTTAACTCTCATTTCCCACCAGGAAGAGGAATTAACCAAAGGCTCAGCGTGCCGTGCCAGAACCACATTAGGGCCTGAAGCAATCCTGCGGTGTTCCGGCCAGCTCACAAGAAAGCGAGTTGAAGAAAGGAGCTCAGGGGCACTGTAATTCACAAACCTGCAGAGTTATAAATGACAGCAATCGTCCAAAAATATACTGAAGTAAGGCTGCCAAGAGGACTTGAAAGCGGGGCAGAATTGCAGGAAACCGATTTCAGGAGGTAGACTGGAATTGCATTGAAAGCATAGGAAAAGAGGCAGAACGTCCACAATGATGCACTTGGCCAAAAAGGGCGTATGCGTTTTTTCCTGAATATATTCAGGAAAAAACGCATACGCCCTTTTTGGCCAACCAAGCAAGCTTGCAAAGGAAATCTGCACTACAATGAAGTCTCACTTCCCCCCGGTCAAAAGGGCCATCTGAAAAAAGTGTAAAATCCAGAAAGGCAGGACAGGCCATGGAGAACTGGGAGCCTTGTTATGCTGATGGGCAGGATGTAAATTGCCAACAGCCACTCGGGAGAAGTGTATGGTGTTTCCTGAAACATCTAAAAAACAAAGCAACAGAGCCCAGGGCACTTCCACTTATGGTCCTATAGCTTAGGGAAATGAAAATCAAAAAGACACAGCCACCCCAAAGTTTGGGACGGCTCTGTTTACAAGAACCTCGTTTACGGTACAAGTTCAGTATCGCAGAAAGTGAAAAATGGATGAAGATGTTCTGGTACTTACGTACAATGCAATATCACTCAGCAATGACATCTATGTCATCAGGCCCGTAGCAGCATAATGAGTGGATTCAGGTATGATGATTCTAACTGAAAGAAGTCACACAGAAAAAGAAACATCATAAGATATCACTAATACACGGAATGTAAACTTGGCTACACAGGAACTGGATTACAAAACAGAACAGGGTCTCAAATTTAGAAAACCAACTTATGCTTGCTTAAGGGGAAAGGTGAGTTGGGGTGCTGCATAAAACCAGAGATTGAAATGAGCACAGATAAAGTTCCTTAAGCCAAATATGGAATAGACAAGAGCTACTCCTTGCTCAACGAAATGGACTCAACACCCCATATTAAACGCCTAAGAATGTACATGACTACTAAGTATCTTAAAACCTATGGATTGCTATGTCTCCGAAAGAGAATCAAGCGTGTGCACAGGGGCATAAACGCAGCAGTGATAGGATTGGAGAGGTTCGGTGAGCAAATGAAGACCCTTTGAAGTCATATTGCATGGTACCCATTCCACGGGTCTCAACTCTCCAGGTTTAAGGGATTCTTCCTTCAGCTAAAACATGCATGTGGAACCCAGAGTATGATCAACCGTGTGATCGGGAGACGTGTTCAAATATGTCTCTGTTCTCGTCCCCTGGTACTCGGGTGCAACATTCCAGACGCTTTACTAACACTCTGCCGACTTGGAGGGTCAGTGCCTTTAACCTCCTGTTTGGCCCAGTTTGCAATTTCTGCGGAAGATGAACAGGAATAGGGAGAACCAATGAGAGACTAGCTGGAGGTGTCTGGACGGGCAAATTTAACTCTCATTTCCCACCAGGAAGAGGAATTAACCAAAGGCTCAGCGTGCCGTGCCGGAACCAGATTAGGGCCTGAAGCAATCCTGCGGTGTTGCGGCCAGCTCACAAGAAAGCTAGTTGAAGAAAGGAGCTCAGGGGCACTGTAATTCACAAACCTGCAGAGTTATAAATGACAGCTATCGTCCAAAAATATACTGAAGTAAGGCTGCCAAGAGGACTTGAAAGCGGGGCAGAATTGCAGGAAACCGATTTCAGGAGGTAGACTGGAATTGCATTGAAAGCATAGGAAAAGAGGCAGAACGTCCACAATGATGCACTTGGCCAAAAAGGGCGTATGCGTTTTTTCCTGAATATATTCAGGAAAAAACGCATACGCCCTTTTTGGCCAACCAAGCAAGCTTGCAAAGGAAATCTGCACTACAATGAAGTCTCACTTCCCCCCGGTCAAAAGGGCCATCTGAAAAAAGTGTAAAATCCAGAAAGGCAGGACAGGCCATGGAGAACTGGGAGCCTTGTTATGCTGATGGGTGCGATGTAAATTGCCAACAGCCACTCGGGAGAAGTGTATGGTGTTTCCTGAAACATCTAAAAAACAAAGCAACAGAGCCTAGGGCACTTCCACTTATGGTCCTATAGCTTAGGGAAATGAAAATCAAAAAGACACAGCCACCCCAAAGTTTGGGATGGCTCTGTTTACAAGAACCTCGTTTACGGTACAAGTTCAATATCGCAGAAAGTGAAAAATGGATGAAGAAGTTGTGGTACTTACGTACAATGCAATATCACTCAGCAATGACATCTATGTCATCAGGCCCGTAGCAGCATAATGAGTGGATTCAGGTATGATGATTCTAACTGAAAGAAGTCACACAGAAAAAGAAACATCATAAGATATCACTAATACACGGAATGTAAACTTGGCTACACAGGAACTGGATTCCAAAACAGAACAGGGTCTCAAATTTAGAAAACCAACTTATGCTTGCTTAAGGGGAAAGGTGAGTTGGGGTGCTGCATAAAACCAGAGATTGAAATGAGCACAGATAAAGTTCCTTAAGCCAAATATGGAATAGACAAGAGCTACTCCTTGCTCAACGAAATGGACTCAACACCCCATATTAAACGCCTAAGAATGTACCTGACTAGTAAGTATCTTAAAACCTATGGATTGCTATGTCTCCGAAAGAGAATCAAGCGTGTGTACAGGGACATAAACGCAGCAGTGATAGGATTGGAGAGGTTCGGTGAGCAAATGAAGACCCTTTGAAGTCATATTGCATGGTACCCATTCCACGGGTCTCAACTCTCCAGGTTTAAGGGATTCTTCCTTCAGCTAAAACATGCATGTGGAACCCAGAGTATGATCAACCGTGTGATCGGGAGACGTGTTCAAATATGTCTCCGTTCTCGTCCCCTGGTACTCGGGTGCAACATTCCAGACGCTTTACTAACACTCTCCCGACTTGGAGAGTCAGTGCCTTTAACCTCCTGTTTGGCCCAGTTTGCAATTTCTGCGGAAGATGAACAGGAATAGGGAGAACCAATGATAGACTAGCTGGAGGTGTCTGGACGGGCAAATTTAACTCTCATTTCCCACCAGGAAGAGGAATTAACCAAAGGCTCAGCGTGCCGTGCCGGAACCACATTAGGGCCTGAAGCAATCCTGCGGTGTTGCGGCCAGCTCACAAGAAAGCTAGTTGAAGAAAGGAGCTCAGGGGCACTGTAATTCACAAACCTGCAGAGTTATAAATGACAGCTATCGTCCAAAAATATACTGAAGTAAGGCTGCCAAGAGGACTTGAAAGCGGGGCAGAATTGCAGGAAACCGATTTCAGGAGGTAGACTGGAATTGCATTGAAAGCATAGGAAAAGAGGCAGAACGTCCACAATGATGCACTTGGCCAAAAAGGGCGTATGCGTTTTTTCCTGAATATATTCAGGAAAAAACGCATACGCCCTTTTTGGCCAACCAAGCAAGCTTGCAAAGGAAATCTGCACTACAATGAAGTCTCACTTCCCCCCGGTCAAAAGGGCCATCTGAAAAAAGTGTAAAATCCAGAAAGGCAGGACAGGCCATGGAGAACTGGGAGCCTTGTTATGCTGATGGGCGGGATGTAAATTGCCAACAGCCACTCGGGAGAAGTGTATGTGTTTCCTGAAACATCTAAAAAACAAAGCAACAGAGCCCAGGGCACTTCCACTTATGGTCCTATAGCTTAGGGAAATGAAAATCAAAAAGACACAGCCACCCCAAAGTTTGGGACGGCTCTGTTTACAAGAACCTCGTTTACGGTACAAGTTCACTATCGCAGAAAGTGAAAAATGGATGAAGATGTTCTGGTACTTACGTACAATGCAATATCACTCAGCAATGACATCTATGTCATCAGGCCCGTAGCAGCATAATGAGTGGATTCAGGTATGATGATTCTAACTGAAAGAAGTCACACAGAAAAAGAAACATCATAAGATATCACTAATACACGGAATGTAAACTTGGCTACACAGGAACTGGATTACAAAACAGAACAGGGTCTCAAATTTAGAAAACCAACTTATGCTTGCTTAAGGGGAAAGGTGAGTTGGGGTGCTGCATAAAACCAGAGATTGAAATGAGCACAGATAAAGTTCCTTAAGCCAAATATGGAATAGACAAGAGCTACTCCTTGCTCAACGAAATGGACTCAACACCCCATATTAAACGCCTAAGAATGTACCTGACTACTAAGTATCTTAAAACCTATGGATTGTTATGTCTCCGAAAGAGAATCAAGCGTGTTCACAGGGGCATAAACGCAGCAGTGATAGGATTGGAGAGGTTCGGTGAGCAAATGAAGACCCTTTGAAGTCATTTTGCATGGTACCCATTCCACGGGTCTCAACTCTCCAGGTTTAAGGGATTCTTCCTTCAGCTAAAACATGCATGTGGAACCCAGAGTATGATCAACCGTGTGATCGGGAGACGTGTTCAAATATGTCTCCGTTCTCGTCCCCTGGTACTCGGGTGCAACATTCCAGACGCTTTACTAACACTCTCCCGACTTGGAGGGTCAGTGCCTTTAACCTCCTGTTTGGCCCAGTTTGCAATTTCTGCGGAAGATGAACAGGAATAGGGAGAACCAATGAGAGGCTAGCTGGAGGTGTCTGGACGGGCAAATTTAACTCTCATTTCCCACCAGGAAGAGGAATTAACCAAAGGCTCAGCGTGCCGTGCCGGAACCAGATTAGGGCCTGAAGCAATCCTGCGGTGTTGCGGCCAGCTCACAAGAAAGCGAGTTGAAGAAAGGAGCTCAGGGGCACTGTAATTCACAAACCTGCAGAGTTATAAATGACAGCTATCGTCCAAAAATATACTGAAGTAAGGCTGCCAAGAGGACTTGAAAGCGGGGCAGAATTGCAGGAAACCGATTTCAGGAGGTAGACTGGAATTGCATTGAAAGCATAGGAAAAGAGGCAGAACGTCCACAATGATGCACTTGGCCAAAAAGGGCGTATGCGTTTTTTCCTGAATATATTCAGGAAAAAACGCATACGCCCTTTTTGGCCAACCAAGCAAGCTTGCAAAGGAAATCTGCACTACAATGAAGTCTCACTTCCCCCCGGTCAAAAGGGCCATCTGAAAAAAGTGTAAAATCCAGAAAGGCAGGACAGGCCATGGAGAACTGGGAGCCTTGTTATGCTGATGGGCGGGATGTAAATTGCCAACAGCCACTCGGGAGAAGTGTATGGTGTTTCCTGAAACATCTAAAAAACAAAGCAACAGAGCCTAGGGCACTTCCACTTATGGTCCAATAGCTTAGGGAAATGAAAATCAAAAAGACACAGCCACCCCAAAGTTTGGGACGGCTCTGTTTACAAGAACCTCGTTTACGGTACAAGTTCAATATCGCAGAAAGTGAAAAATGGATGAAGAAGTTGTGGTACTTACGTACAATGCAATATCACTCAGCAATGACATCTATGTCATCAGGCCCGTAGCAGCATAATGAGTGGATTCAGGTATGATGATTCTAACTGAAAGAAGTCACACAGAAAAAAGAAACATCATAAGATATCACTAATACACGGAATGTAAACTTGGCTACACAGGAACTGGATTACAAAACAGAACAGGGTCTCAAATTTAGAAAACCAACTTATGCTTGCTTAAGGGGAAAGGTGAGTTGGGGTGCTGCATAAAACCAGAGATTGAAATGAGCACAGATAAAGTTCCTTAAGCCAAATATGGAATAGACAAGAGCTACTCCTTGCTCAACGAAATGGACTCAACACCCCATATTAAACGCCTAAGAATGTACCTGACTAGTAAGTATCTTAAAACCTATGGATTGCTATGTCTCCGAAAGAGAATCAAGCGTGTGTACAGGGGCATAAACGCAGCAGTGATAGGATTGGAGAGGTTCGGTGAGCAAATGAAGACCCTTTGAAGTCATATTGCATGGTACCCATTCCACGGGTCTCAACTCTCCAGGTTTAAGGGATTCTTCCTTCAGCTAAAACATGCATGTGGAACCCAGAGTATGATCAACCGTGTGATCGGGAGACGTGTTCAAATATGTCTCCGTTCTCGTCCCCTGGTACTCGGGTGCAACATTCCAGACGCTTTACTAACACTCTCCCGACTTGGAGAGTCAGTGCCTTTAACCTCCTGTTTGGCCCAGTTTGCAATTTCTGCGGAAGATGAACAGGAATAGGGAGAACCAATGAGAGACTAGCTGGAGGTGTCTGGACGGGCAAATTTAACTCTCATTTCCCACCAGGAAGAGGAATTAACCAAAGGCTCAGCGTGCCGTGCCGGAACCACATTAGGGCCTGAAGCAATCCTGCGGTGTTGCGGCCAGCTCACAAGAAAGCGAGTTGAAGAAAGGAGCTCAGGGGCACTGTAATTCACAAACCTGCAGAGTTATAAATGACAGCTATCGTCCAAAAATATACTGAAGTAAGGCTGCCAAGAGGACTTGAAAGCGGGGCAGAATTGCAGGAAACCGATTTCAGGAGGTAGACTGGAATTGCATTGAAAGCATAGGAAAAGAGGCAGAACGTCCACAATGATGCACTTGGCCAAAAAGGGCGTATGCGTTTTTTCCTGAATATATTCAGGAAAAAACGCATACGCACTTTTTGGCCAACCAAGCAAGCTTGCAAAGGAAATCTGCACTACAATGAAGTCTCACTTCCCCCCGGTCAAAAGGGCCATCTGAAAAAAGTGTAAAATCCAGAAAGGCAGGACAGGCCATGGAGAACTGGGAGCCTTGTTATGCTGATGGGCGGGATGTAAATTGCCAACAGCCACTCGGGAGAAGTGTATGGTGTTTCCTGAAACATCTAAAAAGAAAAGCAACAGAGCCTAGGGCACTTCCACTTATGGTCCTATAGCTTAGGGAAATGAAAATCAAAAAGACACAGCCACCCCAAAGTTTGGGACGGCTCTGTTTACAAGAACCTCGTTTATGGTACAAGTTCAATATCGCAGAAAGTGAAAAATGGATGAAGAAGTTGTGGTACTTACGTACAATGCAATATCACTCAGCAATGACATCTATGTCATCAGGCCCGTAGCAGCATAATGAGTGGATTCAGGTATGATGATTCTAACTGAAAGAAGTCACACAGAAAAAGAAACATCATAAGATATCACTAATACACGGAATGTAAACTTGGCTACACAGGAACTGGATTACCAAACAGAACAGGGTCTCAAATTTAGAAAACCAACTTATGCTTGCTTAAGGGGAAAGGTGAGTTGGGGTGCTGCATAAAACCAGAGATTGAAATGAGCACAGAGTAAGTTCCTTAAGCCAAATATGGAATAGACAAGAGCTACTCCTTGCTCAACGAAATGGACTCAACCCCCCATATTAAACGCCTAAGAATGTACCTGACTAGTAAGTATCTTAAAACCTATGGATTGCTATGTCTCCGAAAGAGAATCAAGCGTGTGTACAGGGGCATAAACGCAGCAGTGATAGGATTGGAGAGGTTCGGTGAGCTAATGAAGACCCTTTGAAGTCATATTGCATGGTACCCATTCCACGGGTCTTAACTCTCCAGGTTTAAGGGATTCTTCCTTCAGCTAAAACATGCATGTGGAACCCAGAGTATGATCAACCGTGTGATCGGGAGACGTGTTCAAATATGTCTCCGTTCTCGTCCCCTGGTACTCGGGTGCAACATTCCAGACGCTTTACTAACACTCTCCCGACTTGGAGAGTCAGTGCCTTTAACCTCCTGTTTGGCCCAGTTTGCAATTTCTGCGGAAGATGAACAGGAATAGGGAGAACCAATGAGAGACTAGCTGGAGGTGTCTGGACGGGCAAATTTAACTCTCATTTCCCACCAGGAAGAGGAATTAACCAAAGGCTCAGCGTGCCGTGCCGGAACCAGATTAGGGCCTGAAGCAATCCTGCGGTGTTGCGGCCAGCTCACAAGAAAGCGAGTTGAAGAAAGGAGCTCAGGGGCACTGTAATTCACAAACCTGCAGAGTTATAAATGACAGCTATCGTCCAAAAATATACTGAAGTAAGGCTGCCAAGAGGACTTGAAAGCGGGGCAGAATTGCAGGAAACCGATTTCAGGAGGTAGACTGGAATTGCATTGAAAGCATAGGAAAAGAGGCAGAACGTCCACAATGATGCACTTGGCCAAAAAGGGCGTATGCGTTTTTTCCTGAATATATTCAGGAAAAAACGCATACGCCCTTTTTGGCCAACCAAGCAAGCTTGCAAAGGAAATCTGCACTACAATGAAGTCTCACTTCCCCCTGGTCAAAAGGGCCATCTGAAAAAAGTGTAAAATCCAGAAAGGCAGGACAGGCCATGGAGAACTGGGAGCCTTGTTATGCTGATGGGCGGGATGTAAATTGCCAACAGCCACTCGGGAGAAGTGTATGGTGTTTCCTGAAACATCTAAAAAGCAAAGCAACAGAGCCTAGGGCACTTCCACTTATGGTCCTATAGCTTAGGGAAATGAAAATCAAAAAGACACAGCCACCCCAAAGTTTGGGACGGCTCTGTTTACAAGAACCTCGTTTACGGTACAAGTTCAATATCGCAGAAAGTGAAAAATGGATGAAGAAGTTGTGGTACTTACGTACAATGCAATATCACTCAGCAATGACATCTATGTCATCAGGCCCGTAGCAGCATAATGAGTGGATTCAGGTATGATGATTCTAACTGAAAGAAGTCACACAGAAAAAGAAACATCATAAGATATCACTAATACACGGAATGTAAACTTGGCTACACAGGAACTGGATTACCAAACAGAACAGGGTCTCAAATTTAGAAAACCAACTTATGCTTGCTTAAGGGGAAAGGTGAGTTGAGGTGCTGCATAAAACCAGAGATTGAAATGAGCACAGATAAAGTTCCTTAAGCCAAATATGGAATAGACAAGAGCTACTCCTTGCTCAACGAAATGGACTCAACACCCCATATTAAACGCCTAAGAATGTACCTGACTAGTAAGTATCTTAAAACCTATGGATTGCTATGTCTTCGAAAGAGAATCAAGCGTGTGTACAGGGGCATAAACGCAGCAGTGATAGGATTGAAGAGGTTCGGTGAGCAAATGAAGACCTTTTGAAGTCATATTGCATGGTACCCATTCCACGGGTCTCAACTCTCCAGGTTTAAGGGATTCTTCCTTCAGCTAAAACATGCATGTGGAACCCAGAGTATGATCAACCGTGTGATCGGGAGACGTGTTCAAATATGTCTCCGTTCTCGTCCCCTGGTACTCGGGTGCAACATTCCAGACGCTTTACTAACACTCTCCCGACTTGGAGAGTCAGTGCCTTTAACCTCCTGTTTGGCCCAGTTTGCAATTTCTGCGGAAGATGAACAGGAATAGGGAGAACCAATGAGAGACTAGCTGGAGGTGTCTGGACGGGCAAATTTAACTCTCATTTCCCACCAGGAAGAGGAATTAACCAAAGGCTCAGCGTGCCGTGCCGGAACCAGATTAGGGCCTGAAGCAATCCTGCGGTGTTGCGGCCAGCTCACAAGAAAGCGAGTTGAAGAAAGGAGCTCAGGGGCACTGTAATTCACAAACCTGCAGAGTTATAAATGACAGCTATCGTCCAAAAATATACTGAAGTAAGGCTGCCAAGAGGACTTGAAAGCGGGGCAGAATTGCAGGAAACCGATTTCAGGAGGTAGACTGGAATTGCATTGAAAGCATAGGAAAAGAGGCAGAACGTCCACAATGATGCACTTGGCCAAAAAGGGCGTATGCGTTTTTTCCTGAATATATTCAGGAAAAAACGCATACGCGCTTTTTGGCCAACCAAGCAAGCTTGCAAAGGAAATCTGCACTACAATGAAGTCTCACTTCCCCCCGGTCAAAAGGGCCATCTGAAAAAAGTGTAAAATCCAGAAAGGCAGGACAGGCCATGGAGAACTGGGAGCCTTGTTATGCTGACGGGTGGGATGTAAATTGCCAACAGCCACTCGGGAGAAGTGTATGGTGTTTCCTGAAACATCTAAAAAACAAAGCAACAGAGCCTAGGGCACTTCCACTTATGGTCCTATAGCTTAGGGAAATGAAAATCAAAAAGACACAGCCACCCCAAAGTTTGGGACGGCTCTGTTTACAAGAACCTCGTTTACGGTACAAGTTCAATATCGCAGAAAGTGAAAAATGGATGAAGAAGTTGTGGTACTTACGTACAATGCAATATCACTCAGCAATGACATCTATGTCATCAGGCCCGTAGCAGCATAATGAGTGGATTCAGGTATGATGATTCTAACTGAAAGAAGTCACACAGAAAAAGAAACATCATAAGATATCACTAATACACGGAATGTAAACTTGGCTACACAGGAACTGGATTACCAAACAGAACAGGGTCTCAAATTTAGAAAACCAACTTATGCTTGCTTAAGGGGAAAGGTGAGTTGAGGTGCTGCATAAAACCAGAGATTGAAATGAGCACAGATAAAGTTCCTTAAGCCAAATATGGAATAGACAAGAGCTACTCCTTGCTCAACGAAATGGACTCAACCCCCCATATTAAACGCCTAAGAATGTACCTGACTAGTAAGTATCTTAAAACCTATGGATTGCTATGTCTCCGAAAGAGAATCAAGCGTGTGTACAGGGGCATAAACGCAGCAGTGATAGGATTGGAGAGGTTCGGTGAGCTAATGAAGACCCTTTGAAGTCATATTGCATGGTACCCATTCCACGGGTCTCAACTCTCCAGGTTTAAGGGATTCTTACTTCAGCTAAAACATGCATGTGGAACCCAGAGTATGATCAACCGTGTGATCGGGAGACGTGTTCAAATATGTCTCCGTTCTCGTCCCCTGGTACTCGGGTTCAACATTCCAGACGCTTTACTAACACTCTCTCGACTTGGAGAGTCAGTGCCTTTAACCTCCTGTTTGGCCCAGTTTGCAATTTCTGCGGAAGATGAACAGGAATAGCGAGAACCAATGAGAGACTAGCTGGAGGTGTCTGGACGGGCAAATTTAACTCTCATTTCCCACCAGGAAGAGGAATTAACCAAAGGCTCAGCGTGCCGTGCCGGAACCACATTAGGGCCTGAAGCAATCCTGCGGTGTTGCGGCCAGCTCACAAGAAAGCGAGTTGAAGAAAGGAGCTCAGGGGCACTGTAATTCACAAACCTGCAGAGTTATAAGTGACAGCTATCGTCCAAAAATATACTGAAGTAAGGCTGCCAAGAGGACTTGAAAGCGGGGCAGAATTGCAGGAAACCGATTTCAGGAGGTAGACTGGAATTGCATTGAAAGCATAGGAAAAGAGGCAGAACGTCCACAATGATGCACTTGGCCAAAAAGGGCGTATGCGTTTTTTCCTGAATATATTCAGGAAAAAACGCATACGCCCTTTTTGGCCAACCAAGCAAGCTTGCAAAGGAAATCTGCACTACAATGAAGTCTCACTTCCCCCCGGTCAAAAGGGCCATCTGAAAAAAGTGTAAAATCCAGAAAGGCAGGACAGGCCATGGAGAACTGGGAGCCTTGTTATGCTGATGGGCGGGATGTAAATTGCCAACAGCCACTCGGGAGAAGTGTATGGTGTTTCCTGAAACATCTAAAAAGCAAAGCAACAGAGCCTAGGGCACTTCCACTTATGGTCCTATAGCTTAGGGAAATGAAAATCAAAAAGACACAGCCACCCCAAAGTTTGGGACGGCTCTGTTTACAAGAACCTCATTTATGGTACAAGTTCAATATCGCAGAAAGTGAAAAATGGATGAAGAAGTTGTGGTACTTACGTACAATGCAATATCACTCAGCAATGACATCGATGTCATCAGGCCCGTAGCAGCATAATGAGTGGATTCAGGTATGATGATTCTAACTAAAAGAAGTCACACAGAAAAAGAAACATCATAAGATATCACTAATACACGGAATGTAAACTTGTCTACACAGGAACTGGATTACCAAACAGAACAGGGTCTCAAATTTAGAAAACCAACTTATGCTTGCTTAAGGGGAAAGGTGTGTTGAGGTGCTGCATAAAACCAGAGATTGAAATGATCACAGATAAAGTTCCTTAAGCCAAATATGGAATAGACAAGAGCTACTCCTTGCTCAACGAAATGGACTCAACCCCCCATATTAAACGCCTAAGAATGTACCTGACTAGTAAGTATCTTAAAACCTATGGATTGCTATGTCTCCGAAAGAGAATCAAGCGTGTGTACAGGGGCATAAACGCAGCAGTGATAGGATTGGAGAGGTTCGGTGAGCTAATGAAGACCCTTTGAAGTCATATTGCATGGTACCCATTTCACGGGTCTCAACTCTCCAGGTTTAAGGGATTCTTCCTTCAGCTAAAACATGCATGTGGAACCCAGAGTATGATCAACCATGTGATCGGGAGACGTGTTCAAATATGTCTCCGTTCTCGTCCCCTGGTACTCGGGTGCAACATTCCAGACGCTTTACTAACACTCTCCCGACTTGGAGAGTCAGTGCCTTTAACCTCCTGTTTGGCCCAGTTTGCAATTTCTGCGGAAGATGAACAGGAATAGGGAGAACCAATGAGAGACTAGCTGGAGGTGTCTGGACGGGCAAATTTAACTCTCATTTCCCACCAGGAAGAGGAATTAACCAAAGGCTCAGCGTGCCGTGCCGGAACCAGATTAGGGCCTGAAGCAATCCTGCGGTGTTGCGGCCAGCTCACAAGAAAGCGAGTTGAAGAAAGGAGCTCAGGGACACTGTAATTCACAAACCTGCAGAGTTATAAATGACAGCTATCGTCCAAAAATATACTGAAGTAAGGCTGCCAAGAGGACTTGAAAGCGGGGCAGAATTGCAGGAAACCGATTTCAGGAGGTAGACTGGAATTGCATTGAAAGCATAGGAAAAGAGGCAGAACGTCCACAATGATGCACTTGGCCAAAAAGGGTGTATGCGTTTTTTCCTGAATATATTCAGGAAAAAACGCATACGCCCTTTTTGGCCAACCAAGCAAGCTTGCAAAGGAAATCTGCACTACAATGAAGTCTCACTTCCCCCTGGTCAAAAGGGCCATCTGAAAAAAGTGTAAAATCCAGAAAGGCAGGACAGGCCATGGAGAACTGGGAGCCTTGTTATGCTGATGGGCGGGATGTAAATTGCCAACAGCCACTCGGGAGAAGTGTATGGTGTTTCCTGAAACATCTAAAAAGCAAAGCAACAGAGCCTAGGACACTTCCACTTATGGTCCTATAGCTTAGGGAAATGAAAATCAAAAAGACACAGCCACCCCAAAGTTTGGGACGGCTCTGTTTACAAGAACCTCGTTTACGGTACAAGTTCAATATCGCAGAAAGTGAAAAATGGATGAAGAAGTTGTGGTACTTACGTACAATGCAATATCACTCAGCAATGACATCTATGTCATCAGGCCCGTAGCAGCATAATGAGTGGATTCAGGTATGATGATTCTAACTGAAAGAAGTCACACAGAAAACGAAACATCATAAGATATCACTAATACACGGAATGTAAACTTGGCTACACAGGAACTGGATTACCAAACAGAACAGGGTCTCAAATTTAGAAAACCAACTTATGCTTGCTTAAGGGGAAAGGTGAGTTGAGGTGCTGCATAAAACCAGAGATTGAAATGAGCACAGATAAAGTTCCTTAAGCCAAATATGGAATAGACAAGAGCTACTCCTTGCTCAACGAAATGGACTCAACACCCCATATTAAACGCCTAAGAATGTACCTGACTAGTAAGTATCTTAAAACCTATGGATTGCTATGTCTCCGAAAGAGAATCAAGCGTGTGTACAGGGGCATAAACGCAGCAGTGATAGGATTGGAGAGGTTCGGTGAGCAAATGAAGACCCTTTGAAGTCATATTGCATGGTACCCATTCCACGGGTCTCAACTCTCCAGGTTTAAGGGATTCTTCCTTCAGCTAAAACATGCATGTGGAACCCAGAGTATGATCAACCGTGTGATCGGGAGACGTGTTCAAATATGTCTCCGTTCTCGTCCCCTGGTACTCGGGTGCAACATTCCAGACGCTTTACTAACACTCTCCCGACTTGGAGAGTCAGTGCCTTTAACCTCCTGTTTGGCCCAGTTTGCAATTTCTGCGGAAGATGAACAGGAATAGGGAGAACCAATGAGAGACTAGCTGGAGGTGTCTGGACGGGCAAATTTAACTCTCATTTCCCACCAGGAAGAGGAATTAACCAAAGGCTCAGCGTGCCGTGCCGGAACCAGATTAGGGCCTGAAGCAATCCTGCGGTGTTGCGGCCAGCTCACAAGAAAGCGAGTTGAAGAAAGGAGCTCAGGGGCACTGTAATTCACAAACCTGCAGAGTTATAAATGACAGCTATCGTCCAAAAATATACTGAAGTAAGGCTGCCAAGAGGACTTGAAAGCGGGGCAGAATTGCAGGAAACCGATTTCAGGAGGTAGACTGGAATTGCATTCAAAGCATAGGAAAAGAGGCAGAACGTCCACAATGATGCACTTGGCCAAAAAGGGCGTATGCGTTTTTTCCTGAATATATTCAGAAAAAAACGCATACGCCCTTTTTGGCCAACCAAGCAAGCTTGCAAAGGAAATCTGCACTACAATGAAGTCTCACTTCCCCCCGGTCAAAAGGGCCATCTGAAAAAAGTGTAAAATCCAGAAAGGCAGGACAGGCCATGGAGAACTGGGAGCCTTGTTATGCTGATGGGCAGGATGTAAATTGCCAACAGCCACTCGGGAGAAGTGTATGGTGTTTCCTGAAACATCTAAAAAGCAAAGCAACAGAGCCTAGGGCACTTCCACTTATGGTCCTATAGCTTAGGGAAATGAAAATCAAAAAGACACAGCCACCCCAAAGTTTGGGACGGCTCTGTTTACAAGAACCTCGTTTACGGTACAAGTTCAATATCGCAGAAAGTGAAAAATGGATGAAGAAGTTGTGGTACTTACGTACAATGCAATATCACTCAGCAATGACATCTATGTCATCAGGCCCGTAGCAGCATAATGAGTGGATTCAGGTATGATGATTCTAACTGAAAGAAGTCACACAGAAAAAGAAACATCATAAGATATCACTAATACACGGAATGTAAACTTGGCTACACAGGAACTGGATTACCAAACAGAACAGGGTCTCAAATTTAGAAAACCAACTTATGCTTGCTTAAGGGGAAAGGTGAGTTGAGGTGCTGCATAAAACCAGAGATTGAAATGAGCACAGATAAAGTTCCTTAAGCCAAATATGGAATAGACAAGAGCTACTCCTTGCTCAACGAAATGGACTCAACACCCCATATTAAACGCCTAAGAATGTACCTGACTAGTAAGTATCTTAAAACCTATGGATTGCTATGTCTCCGAAAGAGAATCAAGCGTGTGTACAGGGGCATAAACGCAGCAGTGATAGGATTGGAGAGGTTCGGTGAGCAAATGAAGACCCTTTGAAGTCATATTGCATGGTACCCATTCCACGGGTCTCAACTCTCCAGGTTTAAGGGATTCTTCCTTCAGCTAAAACATGCATGTGGAACCCAGAGTATGATCAACCGTGTGATCGGGAGACGTGTTCAAATATGTCTCCGTTCTCGTCCCCTGGTACTCGGGTGCAACATTCCAGACGCTTTACTAACACTCTCCCGACTTGGAGAGTCAGTGCCTTTAACCTCCTGTTTGGCCCAGTTTGCAATTTCTGCGGAAGATGAACAGGAATAGGGAGAACCAATGAGAGACTAGCTAGAGGTGTCTGGACAGGCAAATTTAACTCTCATTTCCCACCAGGAAGAGGAATTAACCAAAGGCTCAGCGTGCCGTGCCGGAACCACATTAGGGCCTGAAGCAATCCTGCGGTGTTGCGGCCAGCTCACAAGAAAGCGAGTTGAAGAAAGGAGCTCAGGGGCACTGTAATTCACAAACCTGCAGAGTTATAAATGACAGCTATCGTCCAAAAATATACTGAAGTAAGGCTGCCAAGAGGACTTGAAAGCTGGGCAGAATTGCAGGAAACCGATTTCAGGAGGTAGACTGGAATTGCATTGAAAGCATAGGAAAAGAGGCAGAACGTCCACAATGATGCACTTGGCCAAAAAGGGCGTATGCGTTTTTTCCTGAATATATTCAGGAAAAAACGCATACGCCCTTTTTGGCCAACCAAGCAAGCTTGCAAAGGAAATCTGCACTACAATGAAGTCTCACTTCCCCCCGGTCAAAAGGGCCATCTGAAAAAAGTGTAAAATCCAGAAAGGCAGGACAGGCCATGGAGAACTGGGAGCCTTGTTATGCTGATGGGCGGGATGTAAATTGCCAACAGCCACTCGGGAGAAGTGTATGGTGTTTCCTGAAACATCTAAAAAACAAAGCAACAGAGCCTAGGGCACTTCCACTTATGGTCCTATAGCTTAGGGAAATGAAAATCAAAAAGACACAGCCACCCCAAAGTTTGGGACGGCTATGTTTACAAGAACCTCGTTTACAGTACAAGTTCAATATCGCAGAAAGTGAAAAATGGATGAAGAAGTTGTGGTACTTACGTACAATGCAATATCACTCAGCAATGACATCTATGTCATCAGGCCCGTAGCAGCATAATGAGTGGATTCAGGTATGATGATTCTAACTGAAATAAGTCACACAGAAAAAGAAACATCATAAGATATCACTAATACACGGAATGTAAACTTGGCTACACAGGAACTGGATTACCAAACAGAACAGGGTCTCAAATTTAGAAAACCAACTTATGCTTGCTTAAGGGGAAAGGTGAGTTGGGGTGCTGCATAAAACCAGAGATTGAAATGAGCACAGACAAAGTTCCTTAAGCCAAATATGGAATAGACAAGAGCTACTCCTTGCTCAACGAAATGGACTCAACACCCCATATTAAACGCCTAAGAATGTACCTGACTAGTAAGTATCTTAAAACCTATGGATTGCTATGTCTCCGAAAGAGAATCAAGCGTGTGTACAGGGGCATAAACGCAGCAGTGATAGGATTGGAGAGGTTCGGTGAGCAAATGAAGACCCTTTGAAGTCATATTGCATGGTACCCATTCCACGGGTCTCAACTCTCCAGGTTTAAGGGATTCTTCCTTCAGCTAAAACATGCATGTGGAACCCAGAGTATGATCAACCGTGTGATCGGGAGACGTGTTCAAATATGTCTCCGTTCTCGTCCCCTGGTACTCGGGTGCAACATTCCAGACGCTTTACTAACACTCTCCCGACTTGGAGAGTCAGTGCCTTTAACCTCCTGTTTGGCCCAGTTTGCAATTTCTGCGGAAGATGAACAGGAATAGGGAGAACCAATGAGAGACTAGCTGGAGGTGTCTGGACGGGCAAATTTAACTCTCATTTCCCACCAGGAAGAGGAATTAACCAAAGGCTCAGCGTGCCGTGCCGGAACCAGATTAGGGCCTGAAGCAATCCTGCGGTGTTGCGGCCAGCTCACAAGAAAGCGAGTTGAGGAAAGGAGCTCCGGGACACTGTAATTCACAAACCTGCAGAGTTATAAATGACAGCTATCGTCCAAAAATATACTGAAGTAAGGCTGCCAAGAGGACTTGAAAGCGGGGCAGAATTGCAGGAAACCGATTTCAGGAGGTAGACTGGAATTGCATTGAAAGCATAGGAAAAGAGGCAGAACGTCCACAATGATGCACTTGGCCAAAAAGGGCGTATGCGTTTTTTCCTGAATATATTCAGGAAAAAACGCATACGCCCTTTTTGGCCAACCAAGCAAGCTTGCAAAGGAAATCTGCACTACAATGAAGTCTCACTTCCCCCCGGTCAAAAGGGCCATCTGAAAAAAGTGTAAAATCCAGAAAGGCAGGACAGGCCATGGAGAACTGGGAGCCTTGTGATGCTGATGGGCGGGATGTAAATTGCCAACAGCCACTCGGGAGAAGTGTATGGTGTTTCCTGAAACATCTAAAAAACAAAGCAACAGAGCCTAGGGCACTTCCACTTATGGTCCTATAGCTTAGGGAAATGAAAATCAAAAAGACACAGCCACCCCAAAGTTTGGGATGGCTCTGTTTACAAGAACCTCGTTTACAGTACAAGTTCAATATCGCAGAAAGTGAAAAATGGATGAAGAAGTTGTGGTACTTACGTACAATGCAATATCACTCAGCAATGACATCTATGTCATCAGGCCCGTAGCAGCATAATGAGTGGATTCAGGTATGATGATTCTAACTGAAATAAGTCACACAGAAAAAGAAACATCATAAGATATCACTAATACACGGAATGTAAACTTGGCTACACAGGAACTGGATTACCAAACAGAACAGGGTCTCAAATTTAGAAAACCAACTTATGCTTGCTTAAGGGGAAAGGTGAGTTGGGGTGCTGCATAAAACCAGAGATTGAAATGAGCACAGATAAAGTTCCTTAAGCCAAATATGGAATAGACAAGAGCTACTCCTTGCTCAACGAAATGGACTCAACACCCCATATTAAACGCCTAAGAATGTACCTGACTAGTAAGTATCTTAAAACCTATGGATTGCTATGTCTCCGAAAGAGAATCAAGCGTGTGTACAGGGGCATAAACGCAGCAGTGATAGGATTGGAGAGGTTCGGTGAGCAAATGAATACCCTTTGAAGTCATATTGCATGGTACCCATTCCACGGGTCTCAACTCTCCAGGTTTAAGGGATTCTTCCTTCAGCTAAAACATGCATGTGGAACCCAGAGTATGATCAACCGTGTGATCGGGAGACGTGTTCAAATATGTCTCCGTTCTCGTCCCCTGGTACTCGGGTGCAACATTCCAGACGCTTTACTAACACTCTCCCGACTTGGAGAGTCAGTGCCTTTAACCTCCTGTTTGGCCCAGTTTGCAATTTCTGCGGAAGATGAACAGGAATAGGGAGAACCAATGAGAGACTAGCTGGAGGTGTCTGGACGGGCAAATTTAACTCTCATTTCCCACCAGGAAGAGGAATTAACCAAAGGCTCAGCGTGCCGTGCCGGAACCAGATTAGGGCCTGAAGCAATCCTGCGGTGTTGCGGCCAGCTCACAAGAAAGCGAGTTGAAGAAAGGAGCTCAGGGGCACTGTAATTCACAAACCTGCAGAGTTATAAATGACAGCTATTGTCCAAAAATATACTGAAGTAAGGCTGCCAAGAGGACTTGAAAGCGGGGCAGAATTGCAGGAAACCGATTTCAGGAGGTAGACTGGAATTGCATTGAAAGCATAGGAAAAGAGGCAGAACGTCCACAATGATGCACTTGGCCAAAAAGGGCGTATGCGTTTTTTCCTGAATATATTCAGGAAAAAACGCATACGCCCTTTTTGGCCAACCAAGCAAGCTTGCAAAGGAAATCTGCACTACAATGAAGTCTCACTTCCCCCCGGTCAAAAGGGCCATCTGAAAAAAGTGTAAAATCCAGAAAGGCAGGACAGGCCATGGAGAACTGGGAGCCTTGTTATGCTGATGGGCGGGATGTAAATTGCCAACAGCCACTCGGGAGAAGTGTATGGTGTTTCCTGAAACATCTAAAAAACAAAGCAACAGAGCCTAGGGCACTTCCACTTATGGTCCTATAGCTTAGGGAAATGAAAATCAAAAAGACACAGCCACCCCAAAGTTTGGGACGGCTCTGTTTACAAGAACCTCGTTTACGGTACAAGTTCAATATCGCAGAAAGTGAAAAATGGATGAAGAAGTTGTGGTACTTACGTACAATGCAATATCACTCAGCAATGACATCTATGTCATCAGGCCCGTAGCAGCATAATGAGTGGATTCAGGTATGATGATTCTAACTGAAAGAAGTCACACAGAAAAAGAAACATCATAAGATATCACTAATACACGGAATGTAAACTTGGCTACACAGGAACTGGATTACAAAACAGAACAGGGTCTCAAATTTAGAAAACCAACTTATGCTTGCTTAAGGGGAAAGGTGAGTTGGGGTGCTGCATAAAACCAGAGATTGAAATGAGCACAGATAAAGTTCCTTAAGCCAAATATGGAATAAACAAGAGCTACTCCTTGCTCAACGAAATGGACTCAACACCCCATATTAAACGCCTAAGAATGTACCTGACTAGTAAGTATCTTAAAACCTATGGATTGCTATGTCTCCGAAAGAGAATCAAGTGTGTGTACAGGGGCATAAACGCAGCAGTGATAGGATTGGAGAGGTTCGGTGAGCAAATGAAGACCCTTTGAAGTCATATTGCATGGTACCCATTCCACGGGTCTCAACTCTCCAGGTTTAAGGGATTCTTCCTTCAGCTAAAACATGCATGTGGAACCCAGAGTATGATCAACCGTGTGATCGGGAGACGTGTTCAAATATGTCTCCGTTCTCGTCCCCTGGTACTCGGGTGCAACATTCCAGACGCTTTACTAACACTCTCCCGACTTGGAGAGTCAGTGCCTTTAACCTCCTGTTTGGCCCAGTTTGCAATTTCTGCGGAAGATGAACAGGAATAGGGAGAACCAATGAGAGACTAGCTGGAGGTGTCTGGACGGGCAAATTTAACTCTCATTTCCCACCAGGAAGAGGAATTAACCAAAGGCTCAGCGTGCCGTGCCGGAACCAGATTAGGGCCTGAAGCAATCCTGCGGTGTTGCGGCCAGCTCACAAGAAAGCGAGTTGAAGAAAGGAGCTCAGGGGCACTGTAATTCACAAACCTGCAGAGTTATAAATGACAGCTATCGTCCAAAAATATACTGAAGTAAGGCTGCCAAGAGGACTTGAAAGCGGGGCAGAATTGCAGGAAACCGATTTCAGGAGGTAGACTGGAATTGCATTGAAAGCATAGGAAAAGAGGCAGAACGTCCACAATGATGCACTTGGCCAAAAAGGGCGTATGCGTTTTTTCCTGAATATATTCAGGAAAAAACGCATACGCCCTTTTTGGCCAACCAAGCAAGCTTGCAAAGGAAATCTGCACTACAATGAAGTCTCACTTCCCCCCGGTCAAAAGGGCCATCTGAAAAAAGTGTAAAATCCAGAAAGGCAGGACAGGCCATGGAGAACTGGGAGCCTTGTTATGCTGATGGGCGGGATGTAAATTGCCAACAGCCACTCGGGAGAAGTGTATGGTGTTTCCTGAAACATCTAAAAAACAAAGCAACAGAGCCTAGGGCACTTCCACTTATGGTCCTATAGCTTAGGGAAATGAAAATCAAAAAGACACAGCCACCCCAAAGTTTGGGACGGCTCTGTTTACAAGAACCTCGTTTACGGTACAAGTTCAATATCGCAGAAAGTGAAAAATGGATGAAGAAGTTGTGGTACTTACGTACAATGCAATATCACTCAGCAATGACATCTATGTCATCAGGCCCGTAGCAGCATAATGAGTGGATTCAGGTATGATGATTCTAACTGAAAGAAGTCACACAGAAAAAGAAACATCATAAGATATCACTAATACACGGAATGTAAACTTGGCTACACAGGAACTGGATTACAAAACAGAACAGGGTCTCAAATTTAGAAAATCAACTTATGCTTGCTTAAGGGGAAAGGTGAGTTGGGGTGCTGCATAAAACCAGATATTGAAATGAGCACAGATAAAGTTCCTTAAGCCAAATATGGAATAGACAAGAGCTACTCCTTGCTCAACGAAATGGACTCAACACCCCATATTAAACGCCTAAGAATGTACCTGACTAGTAAGTATCTTAAAACCTATGGATTGCTATGTCTCCGAAAGAGAATCAAGCGTGTTTACAGGGGCATAAACGCAGCAGTGATAGGATTGGAGAGGTTCGGTGAGCAAATGAAGACCCTTTGAAGTCATATTGCATGGTACCCATTCCACGGGTCTCAACTCTCCAGGTTTAAGGGATTCTTCCTTCAGCTAAAACATGCATGTGGAACCCAGAGTATGATCAACTGTGTGATCGGGAGACGTGTTCAAATATGTCTCCGTTCTCGTCCCCTGGTACTCGGGTGCAACATTCCAGACGCTTTACTAACACTCTCCCGACTTGGAGAGTCAGTGCCTTTAACCTCCTGTTTGGCCCAGTTTGCAATTTCTGCGGAAGATGAACAGGAATAGGGAGATCCAATGAAAGACTAGCTGGAGGTGTCTGGACGGGCAAATTTAACTCTCATTTCCCACCAGGAAGAGGAATTAACCAAAGGCTCAGCGTGCCGTGCCGGAACCACATTAGGGCCTGAAGCAATCCTGCGGTGTTGCGGCCAGCTCACAAGAAAGCGAGTTGAAGAAAGGAGCTCAGGGGCACTGTAATTCACAAACCTGCAGAGTTATAAATGACAGCTATCGTCCAAAAATATACTGAAGTAAGGCTGCCAAGAGGACTTGAAAGCGGGGCAGAATTGCAGGAAACCGATTTCAGGAGGTAGACTGGAATTGCATTCAAAGCATAGGAAAAGAGGCAGAACGTCCACAATGATGCACTTGGCCAAAAAGGGCGTATGCGTTTTTTCCTGAATATATTCAGGAAAAAACGCATACGCCCTTTTTGGCCAACCAAGCAAGCTTGCAAAGGAAATCTGCACTACAATGAAGTCTCACTTCCCCCCGGTCAAAAGGGCCATCTGAAAAAAGTGTAAAATCCAGAAAGGCAGGACAGGCCATGGAGAACTGGGAGCCTTGTTATGCTGATGGGCGGGATGTAAATTGCCAACAGCCACTCGGGAGAAGTGTATGGTGTTTCCTGAAACATCTAAAAAACAAAGCAACAGAGCCTAGGGCACTTCCACTTATGGTCCTATAGCTTAGGGAAATGAAAATCAAAAAGACACAGCCACCCCAAAGTTTGGGACGGCTCTGTTTACAAGAACCTCGTTTACGGTACAAGTTCAATATCGCAGAAAGTGAAAAATGGATGAAGAAGTTGTGGTACTTACGTACAATGCAATATCACTCAGCAATGACATCTATGTCATCAGGCCCGTAGCAGCATAATGAGTGGATTCAGGTATGATGATTCTAACTGAAAGAAGTCACACAGAAAAAGAAACATCATAAGATATCACTAATACACGGAATGTAAACTTGGCTACACAGGAACTGGATTACAAAACAGAACAGGGTCTCAAATTTAGAAAACCAACTTATGCTTGCTTAAGGGGAAAGGTGAGTTGAGGTGCTGCATAAAACCAGAGATTGAAATGAGCACAGATAAAGTTCCTTAAGCCAAATATGGAATAGACAAGAGCTACTCCTTGCTCAACGAAATGGACTCAACACCCCATATTAAACGCCTAAGAATGTACCTGACTAGTAAGTATCTTAAAACCTATGGATTGCTATGTCTCCAAAAGAGAATCAAGCGTGTGTACAGGGGCATAAACGCAGCAGTGATAGGATTGGAGAGGTTCGGTGAGCAAATGAAGACCCTTTGAAGTCATATTGCATGGTACCCATTCCACGGGTCTCAACTCTCCAGGTTTAAGGGATTCTTCCTTCAGCTAAAACATGCATGTGGAACCCAGAGTATGATCAACCGTGTGATCGGGAGACGTGTTCAAATATGTCTCCGTTCTCGTCCCCTGGTACTCGGGTGAAACATTCCAGACGCTTTACTAACACTCTCCCGACTTGGAGAGTCAGTGCCTTTAACCTCCTGTTTGGCCCAGTTTGCAATTTCTGCGGAAGATGAACAGGAATAGGGAGAACCAATGAGAGACTAGCTGGAGGTGTCTGGACGGGCAAATTTAACTCTCATTTCCCACCAGGAAGAGGAATTAACCAAAGGCTCAGCGTGCCGTGCCGGAACCAGATTAGGGCCTGAAGCAATCCTGCGGTGTTGCGGCCAGCTCACAAGAAAGCGAGTTGAAGAAAGGAGCTCAGGGGCACTGTAATTCACAAACCTGCAGAGTTATAAATGACAGCTATCGTCCAAAAATATACTGAAGTAAGGCTGCCAAGAGGACTTGAAAGCGGGGCAGAATTGCAGGAAACCAATTTCAGGAGGTAGACTGGAATTGCATTCAAAGCATAGGAAAAGAGGCAGAACGTCCACAATGATGCACTTGGCCAAAAAGGGCGTATGCGTTTTTTCCTGAATATATTCAGGAAAAAACGCATACGCCCTTTTTGGCCAACCAAGCAAGCTTGCAAAGGAAATCTGCACTACAATGAAGTCTCACTTCCCCCCGGTCAAAAGGGCCATCTGAAAAAAGTGTAAAATCCAGAAAGGCAGGACAGGCCATGGAGAACTGGGAGCCTTGTTATGCTGATGGGCGGGATGTAAATTGCCAACAGCCACTCGGGAGAAGTGTATGGTGTTTCCTGAAACATCTAAAAAACAAAGCAACAGAGCCTAGGGCACTTCCACTTATGGTCCTATAGCTTAGGGAAATGAAAATCAAAAAGACACAGCCACCCCAAAGTTTGGGACGGCTCTGTTTACAAGAACCTCGTTTACGGTACAAGTTCAATATCGCAGAAAGTGAAAAATGGATGAAGAAGTTGTGGTACTTACGTACAATGCAATATCACTCAACAATGACATCTATGTCATCAGGCCCGTAGCAGCATAATGAGTGGATTCAGGTATGATGATTCTAACTGAAAGAAGTCACACAGAAAAAGAAACATCATAAGATATCACTAATACACGGAATGTAAACTTGGCTACACAGGAACTGGATTACAAAACAGAACAGGGTCTCAAATTTAGAAAACCAACTTATGCTTGCTTAAGGGGAAAGGTGAGTTGGGGTGCTGCATAAAACCAGAGATTGAAATGAGCACAGATAAAGTTCCTTAAGCCAAATATGGAATAGACAAGAGCTACTCCTTGCTCAACGAAATGGACTCAACACCCCATATTAAACGCCTAAGAATGTACCTGACTAGTAAGTATCTTAAAACCTATGGATTGCTATGTCTCCGAAAGAGAATCAAGCGTGTGTACAGGGGCATAAACGCAGCAGTGATAGGATTGGAGAGGTTCGGTGAGCAAATGAAGACCCTTTGAAGTCATATTGCATGGTACCCATTCCACGGGTCTCAACTCTCCAGGTTTAAGGGATTCTTCCTTCAGCTAAAACATGCATGTGGAACCCAGAGTATGATCAACCGTGTGATCGGGAGACGTGTTCAAATATGTCTCCGTTCTCGTCCCCTGGTACTCGGGTGCAACATTCCAGACGCTTTACTAACACTCTCCCGACTTGGAGAGTCAGTGCCTTTAACCTCCTGTTTGGCCCAGTTTGCAATTTCTGCGGAAGATGAACAGGAATAGGGAGAACCAATGAGAGACTAGCTGGAGGTGTCTGGACGGGCAAATTTAACTCTCATTTCCCACCAGGAAGAGGAATTAACCAAAGGCTCAGCGTGCCGTGCCGGAACCAGATTAGGGCCTGAAGCAATCCTGCGGTGTTGCGGCCAGCTCACAAGAAAGCGAGTTGAAGAAAGGAGCTCAGGGGCACTGTAATTCACAAACCTGCAGAGTTATAAGTGACAGCTATCGTCCAAAAATATACTGAAGTAAGGCTGCCAAGAGGACTTGAAAGCGGGGCAGAATTGTAGGAAACCGATTTCAGGAGGTAGACTGGAATTGCATTGAAAGCATAGGAAAAGAGGCAGAACGTCCACAATGATGCACTTGGCCAAAAAGGGCGTATGCGTTTTTTCCTGAATATATTCAGGAAAAAACGCATACGCCCTTTTTGGCCAACCAAGCAAGCTTGCAAAGGAAATCTGCACTACAATGAAGTCTCACTTCCCCCCGGTCAAAAGGGCCATCTGAAAAAAGTGTAAAATCCAGAAAGGCAGGACAGGCCATGGAGAACTGGGAGCCTTGTTATGCTGATGGGCGGGATGTAAATTGCCAACAGCCACTCGGGAGAAGTGTATGGTGTTTCCTGAAACATCTAAAAAACAAAGCAACAGAGCCTAGGGCACTTCCACTTATGGTCCTATAGCTTAGGGAAATGAAAATCAAAAAGACACAGCCACCCCAAAGTTTGGGACGGCTCTGTTTACAAGAACCTCGTTTACGGTACAAGTTCAATATCGCAGAAAGTGAAAAATGGATGAAGAAGTTGTGGTACTTACGTACAATGCAATATCACTCAGCAATGACATCTATGTCATCAGGCCCATAGCAGCATAATGAGTGGATTCAGGTATGATGATTCTAACTGAAATAAGTCACACAGAAAAAGAAACATCATAAGATATCACTAATACACGGAATGTAAACTTGGCTACACAGGAACTGGATTACAAAACAGAACAGGGTCTCAAATTTAGAAAACCAACTTATGCTTGCTTAAGGGGAAAGGTGAGTTGGGGTGCTGCATAAAACCAGAGATTGAAATGAGCACAGAGTAAGTTCCTTAAGCCAAATATGGAATAGACAAGAGCTACTCCTTGCTCAACGAAATGGACTCAACACCCCATATTAAACGCCTAAGAATGTACCTGACTAGTAAGTATCTTAAAACCTATGGATTGCTATGTCTCCGAAAGAGAATCAAGCGTGTGTACAGGGGCATAAACGCAGCAGTGATAGGATTGGAGAGGTTCGGTGAGCAAATGAAGACCCTTTGAAGTCATATTGCATGGTACCCATTCCACGGGTCTCAACTCTCCAGGTTTAAGTGATTCTTCCTTCAGCTAAAACATGCATGTGGAACCCAGAGTATGATCAACCGTGTGATCGGGAGACGTGTTCAAATATGTCTCCGTTCTCGTCCCCTGGTACTCGGGTGCAACATTCCAGACGCTTTACTAACACTCTCCCGACTTGGAGAGTCAGTGCCTTTAACCTCCTGTTTGGCCCAGTTTGCAATTTCTGCGGAAGATGAACAGGAATAGGGAGAACCAATGAGAGACTAGCTGGAGGTATCTGGACGGGCAAATTTAACTCTCATTTCCCACCAGGAAGTGGAATTAACCAAAGGCTCAGCGTGCCGTGCCGGAACCACATTAGGGCCTGAAGCAATCCTGCGGTGTTGCGGCCAGCTCACAAGAAAGCGAGTTGAAGAAAGGAGCTCAGGGGCACTGTAATTCACAAACCTGCAGAGTTATAAGTGACAGCTATCATCCAAAAATATACTGAAGTAAGGCTGCCAAGAGGACTTGAAAGCGGGGCAGAATTGCAGGAAACCGATTTCAGGAGGTAGACTGGAATTGCATTGAAAGCATAGGAAAAGAGGCAGAACGTCCACAATGATGCACTTGGCCAAAAAGGGCGTATGCGTTTTTTCCTGAATATATTCAGGAAAAAACGCATACGCCCTTTTTGGCCAACCAAGCAAGCTTGCAAAGGAAATCTGCACTACAATGAAGTCTCACTTCCCCCCAGTCAAAAGGGCCATCTGAAAAAAGTGTAAAATCCAGAAAGGCAGGACAGGCCATGGAGAACTGGGAGGCTTGTTATGCTGATGGGCGGGATGTAAATTGCCAACAGCCACTCGGGAGAAGTGTATGGTGTTTCCTGAAACATCTAAAAAACAAAGCAACAGAGCCTAGGGCACTTCCACTTATGGTCCTATAGCTTAGGGAAATGAAAATCAAAAAGACACAGCCACCCCAAAGTTTGGGACGGCTCTGTTTACAAGAACCTCGTTTACGGTACAAGTTCAATATCGCAGAAAGTGAAAAATGGATGAAGAAGTTGTGGTACTTACGTACAATGCAATATCACTCAGCAATGACATCTATGTCATCAGGCCCGTAGCAGCATAATGAGTGGATTCAGGTATGATGATTCTAACTGAAAGAAGTCACACAGAAAAAGAAACATCATAAGATATCACTAATACACGGAATGTAAACTTGGCTACACAGGAACTGGATTACAAAACAGAACAGGGTCTCAAATTTAGAAAACCAACTTATGCTTGCTTAAGGGGAAAGGTGAGTTGGGGTGCTGCATAAAACCAGAGATTGAAATGAGCACAGAGTAAGTTCCTTAAGCCAAATATGGAATAGACAAGAGCTACTCCTTGCTCAACGAAATGGACTCAACACCCCATATTAAACGCCTAAGAATGTACCTGACTAGTAAGTATCTTAAAACCTATGGATTGCTATGTCTCCAAAAGAGAATCAAGCGTGTGTACAGGGGCATAAACGCAGCAGTGATAGGATTGGAGAGGTTCGGTGAGCAAATGAAGACCCTTTGAAGTCATATTGCATGGTACCCATTCCACGGGTCTCAACTCTCCAGGTTTAAGGGATTCTTCCTTCAGCTAAAACATGCATGTGGAACCCAGAGTATGATCAACCGTGTGATCGGGAGACGTGTTCAAATATGTCTCCGTTCTCGTCCCCTGGTACTCGGGTGCAACATTCCAGACGCTTTACTAACACTCTCCCGACTTGGAGAGTCAGTGCCTTTAACCTCCTGTTTGGCCCAGTTTGCAATTTCTGCGGAAGATGAACAGGAATAGGGAGAACCAATGAGAGACTAGCTGGAGGTGTCTGGACGGGCAAATTTAACTCTCATTTCCCACCAGGAAGAGGAATTAACCAAAGGCTCAGCGTGCCGTGCCGGAACCAGATTAGGGCCTGAAGCAATCCTGCGGTGTTGCGGCCAGCTCACAAGAAAGCGAGTTGAAGAAAGGAGCTCAGGGGCACTGTAATTCACAAACCTGCAGAGTTATAAATGACAGCTATCGTCCAAAAATATACTGAAGTAAGGCTGCCAAGAGGACTTGAAAGCGGGGCAGAATTGCAGGAAACCGATTTCAGGAGGTAGACTGGAATTGCATTGAAAGCATAGGAAAAGAGGCAGAACGTCCACAATGATGCACTTGGCCAAAAAGGGCGTATGCGTTTTTTCCTGAATATATTCAGGAAAAAACGCATACGCCCTTTTTGGCCAACCAAGCAAGCTTGCAAAGGAAATCTGCACTACAATGAAGTCTCACTTCCCCCCGGTCAAAAGGGCCATCTGAAAAAAGTGTAAAATCCAGAAAGGCAGGACAGGCCATGGAGAACTGGGAGCCTTGTTATGCTGATGGGCGGGATGTAAATTGCCAACAGCCACTCGGGAGAAGTGTATGGTGTTTCCTGAAACATCTAAAAAACAAAGCAACAGAGCCTAGGGCACTTCCACTTATGGTCCTATAGCTTAGGGAAATGAAAATCAAAAAGACACAGCCACCCCAAAGTTTGGGACGGCTCTGTTTACAAGAACCTCGTTTACGGTACAAGTTCAATATCGCAGAAAGTGAAAAATGGATGAAGAAGTTGTGGTACTTACGTACAATGCAATATCACTCAGCAATGACATCTATGTCATCAGGCCCGTAGCAGCATAATGAGTGGATTCAGGTATGATGATTCTAACTGAAAGAAGTCACACAGAAAAAGAAACATCATAAGATATCACTAATACACGGAATGTAAACTTGGCTACACAGGAACTGGATTACAAAACAGAACAGGGTCTCAAATTTAGAAAACCAACTTATGCTTGCTTAAGGGGAAAGGTGAGTTGGGGTGCTGCATAAAACCAGAGATTGAAATGAGCACAGATAAAGTTCCTTAAGCCAAATATGGAATAGACAAGAGCTACTCCTTGCTCAACGAAATGGACTCAACACCCCATATTAAACGCCTAAGAATGTACCTGACTAGTAAGTATCTTAAAACCTATGGATTGCTATGTCTCCGAAAGAGAATCAAGCGTGTGTACAGGGGCATAAACGCAGCAGTGATAGGATTGGAGAGGTTCGGTGAGCAAATGAAGACCCTTTGAAGTCATATTGCATGGTACCCATTCCACGGGTCTCAACTCTCCAGGTTTAAGGGATTCTTCCTTCAGCTAAAACATGCATGTGGAACCCAGAGTATGATCAACCGTGTGATCGGGAGACGTGTTCAAATATGTCTCCGTTCTCGTCCCCTGGTACTCGGGTGCAACATTCCAGACGCTTTACTAACACTCTCCCGACTTGGAGAGTCAGTGCCTTTAACCTCCTGTTTGGCCCAGTTTGCAATTTCTGCGGAAGATGAACAGGAATAGGGAGAACCAATGAGAGACTAGCTGGAGGTGTCTGGACGGGCAAATTTAACTCTCATTTCCCACCAGGAAGAGGAATTAACCAAAGGCTCAGCGTGCCGTGCCGGAACCAGATTAGGGCCTGAAGCAATCCTGCGGTGTTGCGGCCAGCTCACAAGAAAGCGAGTTGAAGAAAGGAGCTCAGGGGCACTGTAATTCACAAACCTGCAGAGTTATAAATGACAGCTATCGTCCAAAAATATACTGAAGTAAGGCTGCCAAGAGGACTTGAAAACGGGGCAGAATTGCAGGAAACCGATTTCAGGAGGTAGACTGGAATTGCATTCAAAGCATAGGAAAAGAGGCAGAACGTCCACAATGATGCACTTGGCCAAAAAGGGCGTATGCGTTTTTTCCTGAATATATTCAGGAAAAAACGCATACGCCCTTTTTGGCCAACCAAGCAAGCTTGCAAAGGAAATCTGCACTACAATGAAGTCTCACTTCCCCCCGGTCAAAAGGGCCATCTGAAAAAAGTGTAAAATCCAGAAAGGCAGGACAGGCCATGGAGAACTGGGAGGCTTGTTATGCTGATGGGCGGGATGTAAATTGCCAACAGCCACTCGGGAGAAGTGTATGGTGTTTCCTGAAACATCTAAAAAACAAAGCAACAGAGCCTAGGGCACTTCCACTTATGGTCCTATAGCTTAGGGAAATGAAAATCAAAAAGACACAGCCACCCCAAAGTTTGGGACGGCTCTGTTTACAAGAACCTCGTTTACGGTACAAGTTCAATATCGCAGAAAGTGAAAAATGGATGAAGAAGTTGTGGTACTTACGTACAATGCAATATCACTCAGCAATGACATCTATGTCATCAGGCCCGTAGCAGCATAATGAGTGGATTCAGGTATGATGATTCTAACTGAAAGAAGTCACACAGAAAAAGAAACATCATAAGATATCACTAATACACGGAATGTAAACTTGGCTACACAGGAACTGGATTACAAAACAGAACAGGGTCTCAAATTTAGAAAACCAACTTATGCTTGCTTAAGGGGAAAGGTGAGTTGGGGTGCTGCATAAAACCAGAGATTGAAATGAGCACAGAGTAAGTTCCTTAAGCCAAATATGGAATAGACAAGAGCTACTCCTTGCTCAACGAAATGGACTCAACACCCCATATTAAACGCCTAAGAATGTACCTGACTAGTAAGTATCTTAAAACCTATGGATTGCTATGTCTCCAAAAGAGAATCAAGCGTGTGTACAGGAGCATAAACGCAGCAGTGATAGGATTGGAGAGGTTCGGTGAGCAAATGAAGACCCTTTGAAGTCATATTGCATGGTACCCATTCCACGGGTCTCAACTCTCCAGGTTTAAGGGATTCTTCCTTCAGCTAAAACATGCATGTGGAACCCAGAGTATGATCAACCGTGTGATCGGGAGACGTGTTCAAATATGTCTCCGTTCTCGTCCCCTGGTACTCGGGTGCAACATTCCAGACGCTTTACTAACACTCTCCCGACTTGGAGAGTCAGTGCCTTTAACCTCCTGTTTGGCCCAGTTTGCAATTTCTGCGGAAGATGAACAGGAATAGGGAGAACCAATGAGAGACTAGCTGGAGGTGTCTGGACGGGCAAATTTAACTCTCATTTCCCACCAGGAAGAGGAATTAACCAAAGGCTCAGCGTGCCGTGCCGGAACCAGATTAGGGCCTGAAGCAATCCTGCGGTGTTGCGGCCAGCTCACAAGAAAGCGAGTTGAAGAAAGGAGCTCAGGGGCACTGTAATTCACAAACCTGCAGAGTTATAAGTGACAGCTATCGTCCAAAAATATACTGAAGTAAGGCTGCCAAGAGGACTTGAAAGCGGGGCAGAATTGCAGGAAACCGATTTCAGGAGGTAGACTGGAATTGCATTTAAAGCATAGGAAAAGAGGCAGAACGTCCACAATGATGCACTTGGCCAAAAAGGGCGTATGCGTTTTTTCCTGAATATATTCAGGAAAAAACGCATACGCCCTTTTTGGCCAACCAAGCAAGCTTGCAAAGGAAATCTGCACTACAATGAAGTCTCACTTCCCCCCGGTCAAAAGGGCCATCTGAAAAAAGTGTAAAATCCAGAAAGGCAGGACAGGCCATGGAGAACTGGGAGCCTTGTTATGCTGATGGGCGGGATGTAAATTGCCAACAGCCACTCGGGAGAAGTGTATGGTGTTTCCTGAAACATCTAAAAAACAAAGCAACAGAGCCTAGGGCACTTCCACTTATGGTCCTATAGCTTAGGGAAATGAAAATCAAAAAGACACAGCCACCCCAAAGTTTGGGACGGCTCTGTTTACAAGAACCTCGTTTACGGTACACGTTCAATATCGCAGAAAGTGAAAAATGGATGAAGAAGTTGTGGTACTTACGTACAATGCAATATCACTCAGCAATGACATCTATGTCATCAGGCCCGTAGCAGCATAATGAGTGGATTCAGGTATGATGATTCTAACTGAAAGAAGTCACACAGAAAAAGAAACATCATAAGATATCACTAATACACGGAATGTAAACTTGGCTACACAGGAACTGGATTACAAAACAGAACAGGGTCTCAAATTTAGAAAACCAACTTATGCTTGCTTAAGGGGAAAGGTGAGTTGGGGTGCTGCATAAAACCAGAGATTGAAATGAGCACAGAGTAAGTTCCTTAAGCCAAATATGGAATAGACAAGAGCTACTCCTTGCTCAACGAAATGGACTCAACACCCCATATTAAACGCCTAAGAATGTACCTGACTAGTAAGTATCTTAAAACCTATGGATTGCTATGTCTCCGAAAGAGAATCAAGCGTGTGTACAGGGGCATAAACGCAGCAGTGATAGGATTGGAGAGGTTCGGTGAGCAAATGAAGACCCTTTGAAGTCATATTGCATGGTACCCATTCCACGGGTCTCAACTCTCCAGGTTTAAGTGATTCTTCCTTCAGCTAAAACATGCATGTGGAACCCAGAGTATGATCAACCGTGTGATCGGGAGACGTGTTCAAATATGTCTCCGTTCTCGTCCCCTGGTACTCGGGTGCAACATTCCAGACGCTTTACTAACACTCTCCCGACTTGGAGAGTCAGTGCCTTTAACCTCCTGTTTGGCCCAGTTTGCAATTTCTGCGGAAGATGAACAGGAATAGGGAGAACCAATGAGAGACTAGCTGGAGGTGTCTGGACGGGCAAATTTAACTCTCATTTCCCACCAGGAAGAGGAATTAACCAAAGGCTCAGCGTGCCGTGCCGGAACCAGATTAGGGCCTGAAGCAATCCTGCGGTGTTGCGGCCAGCGCAAAAGAAAGCGAGTTGAAGAAAGGAGCTCAGGGGCACTGTAATTCACAAACCTGCAGAGTTATAAATGACAGCTATCGTCCAAAAATATACTGAAGTAAGGCTGCCAAGAGGACTTGAAAGCGGGGCAGAATTGCAGGAAACCGATTTCAGGAGGTAGACTGGAATTGCATTCAAAGCATAGGAAAAGAGGCAGAACGTCCACAATGATGCACTTGGCCAAAAAGGGCGTATGCGTTTTTTCCTGAATATATTCAGGAAAAAACGCATACGCCCTTTTTGGCCAACCAAGCAAGCTTGCAAAGGAAATCTGCACTACAATGAAGTCTCACTTCCCCCCGGTCAAAAGGGCCATCTGAAAAAAGTGTAAAATCCAGAAAGGCAGGACAGGCCATGGAGAACTGGGAGCCTTGTTATGCTGATGGGCGGGATGTAAATTGCCAACAGCCACTCGGGAGAAGTGTATGGTGTTTCCTGAAACATCTAAAAAACAAAGCAACAGAGCCTAGGGCACTTCCACTTATGGTCCTATAGCTTAGGGAAATGAAAATCAAAAAGACACAGCCACCCCAAAGTTTGGGACGGCTCTGTTTACAAGAACCTCGTTTACGGTACAAGTTCAATATCGCAGAAAGTGAAAAATGGATGAAGAAGTTGTGGTACTTACGTACAATGCAATATCACTCAGCAATGACATCTATGTCATCAGGCCCGTAGCAGCATAATGAGTGGATTCAGGTATGATGATTCTAACTGAAAGAAGTCACACAGAAAAAGAAACATCATAAGATATCACTAATACACAGAATGTAAACTTGGCTACACAGGAACTGGATTACAAAACAGAACAGGGTCTCAAATTTAGAAAACCAACTTATGCTTGCTTAAGGGGAAAGGTGAGTTGGGGTGCTGCATAAAACCAGAGATTGAAATGAGCACAGATAAAGTTCCTTAAGCCAAATATGGAATAGACAAGAGCTACTCCTTGCTCAACGAAATGGACTCAACACCCCATATTAAACGCCTAAGAATGTACCTGACTAGTAAGTATCTTAAAACCTATGGATTGCTATGTCTCCGAAAGAGAATCAAGCGTGTGTACAGGGGCATAAACGCAGCAGTGATAGGATTGGAGAGGTTCGGTGAGCAAATGAAGACCCTTTGAAGTCATATTGCATGGTACCCATTCCACGGGTCTCAACTCTCCAGGTTTAAGGGATTCTTCCTTCAGCTAAAACATGCATGTGGAACCCAGAGTATGATCAACCGTGTGATCGGGAGACGTGTTCAAATATGTCTCCGTTCTCGTCCCCTGGTACTCGGGTGCAACATTCCAGACGCTTTACTAACACTCTCCCGACTTGGAGAGTCAGTGCCTTTAACCTCCTGTTTGGCCCAGTTTGCAATTTCTGCGGAAGATGAACAGGAATAGGGAGAACCAATGAGAGACTAGCTGGAGGTGTCTGGACGGGCAAATTTAACTCTCATTTCCCACCAGGAAGAGGAATTAACCAAAGGCTCAGCGTGCCGTGCCGGAACCACATTAGGGCCTGAAGCAATCCTGCGGTGTTGCGGCCAGCTCACAAGAAAGCGAGTTGAAGAAAGGAGCTCAGGGGCACTGTAATTCACAAACCTGCAGAGTTATAAGTGACAGCTATCATCCAAAAATATACTGAAGTAAGGCTGCCAAGAGGACTTGAAAGCGGGGCAGAATTGCAGGAAACCGATTTCAGGAGGTAGACTGGAATTGCATTTAAAGCATAGGAAAAGAGGCAGAACGTCCACAATGATGCACTTGGCCAAAAAGGGCGTATGCGTTTTTTCCTGAATATATTCAGGAAAAAACGCATACGCCCTTTTTGGCCAACCAAGCAAGCTTGCAAAGGAAATCTGCACTACAATGAAGTCTCACTTCCCCCCAGTCAAAAGGGCCATCTGAAAAAAGTGTAAAATCCAGAAAGGCAGGACAGGCCATGGAGAACTGGGAGGCTTGTTATGCTGATGGGCGGGATGTAAATTGCCAACAGCCACTCGGGAGAAGTGTATGGTGTTTCCTGAAACATCTAAAAAACAAAGCAACAGAGCCTAGGGCACTTCCACTTATGGTCCTATAGCTTAGGGAAATGAAAATCAAAAAGACACAGCCACCCCAAAGTTTGGGACGGCTCTGTTTACAAGAACCTCGTTTACGGTACACGTTCAATATCGCAGAAATTGAAAAATGGATGAAGAAGTTGTGGTACTTACGTACAATGCAATATCACTCAGCAATGACATCTATGTCATCAGGCCCGTAGCAGCATAATGAGTGGATTCAGGTATGATGATTCTAACTGAAAGAAGTCACACAGAAAAAGAAACATCATAAGATATCACTAATACACGGAATGTAAACTTGGCTACACAGGAACTGGATTACAAAACAGAACAGGGTCTCAAATTTAGAAAACCAACTTATGCTTGCTTAAGGGGAAAGGTGAGTTGGGGTGCTGCATAAAACCAGAGATTGAAATGAGCACAGAGTAAGTTCCTTAAGCCAAATATGGAATAGACAATAGCTACTCCTTGCTCAACGAAATGGACTCAACACCCCATATTAAACGCCTAAGAATGTACCTGACTAGTAAGTATCTTAAAACCTATGGATTGCTATGTCTCCGAAAGAGAATCAAGCGTGTGTACAGGGGCATAAACGCAGCAGTGATAGGATTGGAGAGGTTCGGTGAGCAAATGAAGACCCTTTGAAGTCATATTGCATGGTACCCATTCCACGGGTCTCAACTCTCCAGGTTTAAGTGATTCTTCCTTCAGCTAAAACATGCATGTGGAACCCAGAGTATGATCAACCGTGTGATCGGGAGACGTGTTCAAATATGTCTCCGTTCTCGTCCCCTGGTACTCGGGTGCAACATTCCAGACGCTTTACTAACACTCTCCCGACTTGGAGAGTCAGTGCCTTTAACCTCCTGTTTGGCCCAGTTTGCAATTTCTGCGGAAGATGAACAGGAATAGGGAGAACCAATGAGAGACTAGCTGGAGGTGTCTGGACGGGCAAATTTAACTCTCATTTCCCACCAGGAAGAGGAATTAACCAAAGGCTCAGCGTGCCGTGCCGGAACCACATTAGGGCCTGAAGCAATCCTGCGGTGTTGCGGCCAGCTCACAAGAAAGCGAGTTGAAGAAAGGAGCTCAGGGGCACTGTAATTCACAAACCTGCAGAGTTATAAGTGACAGCTATCATCCAAAAATATACTGAAGTAAGGCTGCCAAGAGGACTTGAAAGCGGGGCAGAATTGCAGGAAACCGATTTCAGGAGGTAGACTGGAATTGCATTGAAAGCATAGGAAAAGAGGCAGAACGTCCACAATGATGCACTTGGCCAAAAAGGGCGTATGCGTTTTTTCCTGAATATATTCAGGAAAAAACGCATACGCCCTTTTTGGCCAACCAAGCAAGCTTGCAAAGGAAATCTGCACTACAATGAAGTCTCACTTCCCCCCAGTCAAAAGGGCCATCTGAAAAAAGTGTAAAATCCAGAAAGGCAGGACAGGCCATGGAGAACTGGGAGGCTTGTTATGCTGATGGGCGGGATGTAAATTGCCAACAGCCACTCGGGAGAAGTGTATGGTGTTTCCTGAAACATCTAAAAAACAAAGCAACAGAGCCTAGGGCACTTCCACTTATGGTCCTATAGCTTAGGGAAATGAAAATCAAAAAGACACAGCCACCCCAAAGTTTGGGACGGCTCTGTTTACAAGAACCTCGTTTACGGTACAAGTTCAATATCGCAGAAAGTGAAAAATGGATGAAGAAGTTGTGGTACTTACGTACAATGCAATATCACTCAGCAATGACATCTATGTCATCAGGCCCGTAGCAGCATAATGAGTGGATTCAGGTATGATGATTCTAACTGAAAGAAGTCACACAGAAAAAGAAACATCATAAGATATCACTAATACACGGAATGTAAACTTGGCTACACAGGAACTGGATTACAAAACAGAACAGGGTCTCAAATTTAGAAAACCAACTTATGCTTGCTTAAGGGGAAAGGTGAGTTGGGGTGCTGCATAAAACCAGAGATTGAAATGAGCACAGATAAAGTTCCTTAAGCCAAATATGGAATAGACAAGAGCTACTCCTTGCTCAACGAAATGGACTCAACACCCCATATTAAACGCCTAAGAATGTACCTGACTAGTAAGTATCTTAAAACCTATGGATTGCTATGTCTCCGAAAGAGAATCAAGCGTGTGTACAGGGGCATAAACGCAGCAGTGATAGGATTGGAGAGGTTCGGTGAGCAAATGAAGACCCTTTGAAGTCATATTGCATGGTACCCATTCCACGGGTCTCAACTCTCCAGGTTTAAGGGATTCTTCCTTCAGCTAAAACATGCATGTGGAACCCAGAGTATGATCAACCGTGTGATCGGGAGACGTGTTCAAATATGTCTCCGTTCTCGTCCCCTGGTACTCGGGTGCAACATTCCAGACGCTTTACTAACACTCTCCCGACTTGGAGAGTCAGTGCCTTTAACCTCCTGTTTGGCCCAGTTTGCAATTTCTGCGGAAGATGAACAGGAATAGGGAGAACCAATGAGAGACTAGCTGGAGGTGTCTGGACGGGCAAATTTAACTCTCATTTCCCACCAGGAAGAGGAATTAACCAAAGGCTCAGCGTGCCGTGCCGGAACCACATTAGGGCCTGAAGCAATCCTGCGGTGTTGCGGCCAGCTCACAAGAAAGCGAGTTGAAGAAAGGAGCTCAGGGGCACTGTAATTCACAAACCTGCAGAGTTATAAGTGACAGCTATCATCCAAAAATATACTGAAGTAAGGCTGCCAAGAGGACTTGAAAGCGGGGCAGAATTGCAGGAAACCGATTTCAGGAGGTAGACTGGAATTGCATTGAAAGCATAGGAAAAGAGGCAGAACGTCCACAATGATGCACTTGGCCAAAAAGGGCGTATGCGTTTTTTCCTGAATATATTCAGGAAAAAACGCATACGCCCTTTTTGGCCAACCAAGCAAGCTTGCAAAGGAAATCTGCACTACAATGAAGTCTCACTTCCCCCCAGTCAAAAGGGCCATCTGAAAAAAGTGTAAAATCCAGAAAGGCAGGACAGGCCATGGAGAACTGGGAGGCTTGTTATGCTGATGGGCGGGATGTAAATTGCCAACAGCCACTCGGGAGAAGTGTATGGTGTTTCCTGAAACATCTAAAAAACAAAGCAACAGAGCCTAGGGCACTTCCACTTATGGTCCTATAGCTTAGGGAAATGAAAATCAAAAAGACACAGCCACCCCAAAGTTTGGGACGGCTCTGTTTACAAGAACCTCGTTTACGGTACAAGTTCAATATCGCAGAAAGTGAAAAATGGATGAAGAAGTTGTGGTACTTACGTACAATGCAATATCACTCAGCAATGACATCTATGTCATCAGGCCCGTAGCAGCATAATGAGTGGATTCAGGTATGATGATTCTAACTGAAAGAAGTCACACAGAAAAAGAAACATCATAAGCTATCACTAATACACGGAATGTAAACTTGGCTACACAGGAACTGGATTACAAAACAGAACAGGGTCTCAAATTTAGAAAACCAACTTATGCTTGCTTAAGGGGAAAGGTGAGTTGGGGTGCTGCATAAAACCAGAGATTGAAATGAGCACAGAGTAAGTTCCTTAAGCCAAATATGGAATAGACAAGAGCTACTCCTTGCTCAACGAAATGGACTCAACACCCCATATTAAACGCCTAAGAATGTACCTGACTAGTAAGTATCTTAAAACCTATGGATTGCTATGTCTCCGAAAGAGAATCAAGCATGTGTACAGGGGCATAAACGCAGCAGTGATAGGATTGGAGAGGTTCGGTGAGCAAATGAAGACCCTTTGAAGTCATATTGCACGGTACCCATTCCAGGGGTCTCAACTCTCCAGGTTTAGAGGATTATTCTTCAGCTAAAACATGCATGTGGAACCCAGAGTATGATCAACCGTGTGATCGGGAGACGTGTTCAAATATGTCTCCGTTCTCATCCCCTGGTACTCGGGTGCAACATTCCAGACGCTTTACTAACACTCTCCCGACTTGGAGAGTCAGTGCCTTTAACCTCCTGTTTGGCCCAGTTTGCAATTTCTGCGGAAGATGAACAGGAATAGGGAGAACCAATGAGAGACTAGCTGGAGGCGTCTGGACGGGCAAATTTAACTCTCATTTCCCACCAGGAAGAGGAATTAACCAAAGGCTCAGCGTGCCGTGCCGGAACCACATTAGGGCCTGAAGCAATCCTGCGGTCTTGCGGCCAGCTCACAAGAAAGCGAGTTGAAGAAAGGAGCTCAGGGGCACTGTAATTCACAAACCTGCAGAGTTATAAATGACAGCTATCGTCCAAAAATATACTGAAGTAAGGCTGCCAAGAGGACTTGAAAGCGGGGCAGAATTGCAGGAAACCGATTTCAGGAGGTAGACTGGAATTGCATTGAAAGCATAGGAAAAGAGGCAGAACGTCCACAATGATGCACTTGGCCAAAAAGGGCGTATGCGTTTTTTCCTGAATATATTCAGGAAAAAACGCATACGCCCTTTTTGGCCAACCAAGCAAGCTTGCAAAGGAAATCTGCACTACAATGAAGTCTCACTTCCCCCCCGGTCAAAAGGGCCATCTGAAAAAAGTGTAAAATCCAGAAAGGCAGGACAGGCCATGGAGAACTGGGAGCCTTGTTATGCTGATGGGCACGATGTAAATTGCCAACAGCCACTCGGGAGAAGTGTATGGTGTTTCCTGAAACATCTAAAAAACAAAGCAACAGAGCCTAGGGCACTTCCACTTATGGTCCTATAGCTTAGGGAAATGAAAATCAAAAAGACACAGCCACCCCAAAGTTTGGGACGGCTCTGTTTACAAGAACCTCGTTTACGGTACAAGTTCAATATCGCAGAAAGTGAAAAATGGATGAAGAAGTTGTGGTACTTACGTACAATGCAATATCACTCAGCAATGACATCTATGTCATCAGGCCCGTAGCAGCATAATGAGTGCATTCAGGTATGATGATTCTAACTGAAAGAAGTCACACAGAAAAAGAAACATCATAAGATATCACTAATACACGGAATGTAAACTTGGCTACACAGGAACTGGATTACAAAACAGAACAGGGTCTCAAATTTAGAAAACCAACTTATGCTTGCTTAAGGGGAAAGGTGAGTTGGGGTGCTGCATAAAACCAGAGATTGAAATGAGCACAGATAAAGTTCCTTAAGCCAAATATGGAATAGACAAGAGCTACTCCTTGCTCAACGAAATGGACTCAACACCCCATATTAAACGCCTAAGAATGTACCTGAGTAGTAAGTATCTTAAAACCTATGGATTGCTATGTCTCCGAAAGAGAATCAAGCGTGTGTACAGGGGCATAAACGCAGCAGTGATAGGATTGGAGAGGTTCGGTGAGCAAATGAAGACCCTTTGAAGTCATATTGCATGGTACCCATTCCACGGGTCTCAACTCTCCAGGTTTAAGGGATTCTTCCTTCAGCTAAAACATGCATGTGGAACCCAGAGTATGATCAACCGTGTGATCGGGAGACGTGTTCAAATATGTCTCCGTTCTCGTCCCCTGGTACTCGGGTGCAACATTCCAGACGCTTTACTAACACTCTCCCGACTTGGAGAGTCAGTGCCTTTAACCTCCTGTTTGGCCCAGTTTGCAATTTCTGCGGAAGATGAACAGGAATAGGGAGAACCAATGAGAGACTAGCTGGAGGTGTCTGGACGGGCAAATTTAACTCTCATTTCCCACCAGGAAGAGGAATTAACCAAAGGCTCAGCGTGCCGTGCCGGAACCAGATTAGGGCCTGAAGCAATCCTGCGGTGTTGCGGCCAGCTCACAAGAAAGCGAGTTGAAGAAAGGAGCTCAGGGGCACTGTAATTCACAAACCTGCAGAGTTATTAATAACAGCTATCGTCCAAAAATATACTGAAGTAAGGCTGCCAAGAGGACTTGAAAGCGGGGCAGAATTGCAGGAAACCGATTTCAGGAGGTAGACTGGAATTGCATTGAAAGCATAGGAAAAGAGGCAGAACGTCCACAATGATGCACTTGGCCAAAAAGGGCGTATGCGTTTTTTCCTGAATATATTCAGGAAAAAACGCATACGCCCTTTTTGGCCAACCAAGCAAGCTTGCAAAGGAAATCTGCACTACAATGAAGTCTCACTTCCCCCCGGTCAAAAGGGCCATCTGAAAAAAGTGTAAAATCCAGAAAGGCAGGACAGGCCATGGAGAACTGGGAGCCTTGTTATGCTGATGGGCGGGATGTAAATTGCCAACAGCCACTCGGGAGAAGTGTATGGTGTTTCCTGAAACATCTAAAAAACAAAGCAACAGAGCCTAGGGCACTTCCACTTATGGTCCTATAGCTTAGGGAAATGAAAATCAAAAAGACACAGCCACCCCAAAGTTTGGGACGGCTCTGTTTACAAGAACCTCGTTTACGGTACAAGTTCAATATCGCAGAAAGTGAAAAATGGATGAAGAAGTTGTGGTACTTACGTACAATGCAATATCACTCAGCAATGACATCTATGTCATCAGGCCCGTAGCAGCATAATGAGTGCATTCAGGTATGATGATTCTAACTGAAAGAAGTCACACAGAAAAAGAAACATCATAAGATATCACTAATACACGGAATGTAAACTTGGCTACACAGGAACTGGATTACAAAACAGAACAGGGTCTCAAATTTAGAAAACCAACTTATGCTTGCTTAAGGGGAAAGGTGAGTTGGGGTGCTGCATAAAACCAGAGATTGAAATGAGCACAGATAAAGTTCCTTAAGCCAAATATGGAATAGACAAGAGCTACTCCTTGCTCAACGAAATGGACTCAACACCCCATATTAAACGCCTAAGAATGTACCTGACTAGTAAGTATCTTAAAACCTATGGATTGCTATGTCTCCGAAAGAGAATCAAGCGTGTGTACAGGGGCATAAACGCAGCAGTGATAGGATTGGAGAGGTTCGGTGAGCAAATGAAGACCCTTTGAAGTCATATTGCATGGTACCCATTCCACGGGTCTCAACTCTCCAGGTTTAAGGGATTCTTCCTTCAGCTAAAACATGCATGTGGAACCCAGAGTATGATCAACCGTGTGATCGGGAGACGTGTTCAAATATGTCTCCGTTCTCGTCCCCTGGTACTCGGGTGCAACATTCCAGACGCTTTACTAACACTCTCCCGACTTGGAGAGTCAGTGCCTTTAACCTCCTGTTTGGCCCAGTTTGCAATTTCTGCGGAAGATGAACAGGAATAGGGAGAACCAATGAGAGACTAGCTGGAGGTGTCTGGACGGGCAAATTTAACTCTCATTTCCCACCAGGAAGAGGAATTAACCAAAGGCTCAGCGTGCCGTGCCGGAACCACATTAGGGCCTGAAGCAATCCTGCGGTGTTGCGGCCAGCTCACAAGAAAGCGAGTTGAAGAAAGGAGCTCAGGGGCACTGTAATTCACAAATCTGCAGAGTTATAAATGACAGCTATCGTCCAAAAATATACTGAAGTAAGGCTGCCAAGAGGACTTGAAAGCGGGGCCGAATTGCAGGAAACCGATTTCAGGAGGTAGACTGGAATTGCATTGAAAGCATAGGAAAAGAGGCAGAACGTCCACAATGATGCACTTGGCCAAAAAGGGCGTATGTGTTTTTCCTGAATATATTCAGGAAAAAACGCATACGCCCTTTTTGGCCAACCAAGCAAGTTTGCAAAGGAAATCTGCACTACAATGAAGTCTCACTTCCCCCCGGTCAAAAGGGCCATCTGAAAAAAGTGTAAAATCCAGAAAGGCAGGACAGGCCATGGAGAACTGGGAGCCTTGTTATGCTGATGGGCAGGATGTAAATTGCCAACAGCCACTCGGGAGAAGTGTGTGGTGTTTCCTTAAACATATAAAAAACAGAGCAACAGAGCCTAGGGCACTTCCACTTATGGTCCTATAGCTTAGGGAAATGAAAATCAAAAAGACACAGTCACCCCAATGTTTGGGACGGCTCTGTTTACAAGAACCTCGTTTACGGTACAAGTTCAATATCGCAGAAAGTGAAAAATGGATGAAGAAGTTGTGGTACTTACGTACAATGCAATATCACTCAGCAATGACATCTATGTCATCAGGCCCGTAGCAGCATAATGAGTGGATTCAGGTATGATGATTCTAACTGAAATAAGTCACGCAGAAAAAGGAACATCATAAGCTATCACTAATACACGGAATGTAATCTTGGCTACACAGGAACTGGATTACAAAACAGAACAGGGTCTCAAATTTAGAAAACCAACTTATGCTTGCTTAAGGGGAAAGGTGAGTTGGGGTGCTGCATAAAACCAGAGATTGAAATGAGCACAGATAAAGTTCCTTAAGCCAAATATGGAATAGACAAGAGCTACTCCTTGCTCAACGAAATGGACTCAACACCCCATATTAAACGCCTAAGAATGTACCTGACTAGTAAGTATCTTAAAACCTATGGATTGCTATGTCTCCGAAAGAGAATCAAGCATGTGTACAGGGGCATAAACGCAGCAGTGATAGGATTGGAGAGGTTCGGTGAGCAAATGAAGACCCTTTGAAGTCATATTGCACGGTACCCATTCCACGGGTCTCAACTCTCCAGGTTTAGAGGATTATTCCTTCAGCTAAAACATGCATGTGGAACCCAGAGTATGATCAACCGTGTGATCGGGAGACGTGTTCAAATATGTCTCCGTTCTCATCCCCTGGTACTCAGGTGCAACATTCCAGACGCTTTACTAACACTCTCCCGACTTGGAGAGTCAGTGCCTTTAACCTCCTGTTTGGCCCAGTTTGCAATTTCTGCGGAAGATGAACAGGAATAGGGAGAACCAATGAGAGACTAGCTGGAGGCGTCTGGACGGGCAAATTTAACTCTCATTTCCCACCAGGAAGAGGAATTAACCAAAGGCTCAGCGTGCCGTGCCGGAACCACATTAGGGCCTGAAGCAATCCTGCGGTGTTGCGGCCAGCTCACAAGAAAGCGAGTTGAAGAAAGGAGCTCAGGGGCACTGTAATTAACAAACCTGCAGAGTTATAAATGACAGCTATCGTCCAAAAATATACTGAAGTAAGGCTGCCAAGAGGACTTGAAAGCGGGGAAGAATTGCAGGAAACCGATTTCAGGAGGTAGACTGGAATTGCATTGAAAGCATAGGAAAAGAGGCAGAACGTCCACAATGATGCACTTGGCCAAAAAGGGCGTATGCGTTTTTTCCTGAATATATTCAGGAAAAAACGCATACGCCCTTTTTGGCCAACCAAGCAAGCTTGCAAAGGAAATCTGCACTACAATGAAGTCTCACTTCCCCCCGGTCAAAAGGGCCATCTGAAAAAAGTGTAAAATCCAGAAAGGCAGGACAGGCCATGGAGAACTGGGAGCCTTGTTATGCTGATGGGCGGGATGTAAATTGCCAACAGCCACTCGGGAGAAGTGTATGGTGTTTCCTGAAACATCTAAAAAACAAAGCAACAGAGCCTAGGGCACTTCCACTTATGGTCCTATAGCTTAGGGAAATGAAAATCAAAAAGAGACAGCCACCCCAAAGTTTGGGACGGCTCTGTTTACAAGAACCTCGTTTACGGTACAAGTTCAATATCGCAGAAAGTGAAAACTGGATGAAGAAGTTGTGGTACTTACGTACAATGCAATATCACTCAGCAATGACATCTATGTCATCAGGCCCGTAGCAGCATAATGAGTGCATTCAGGTATGATGATTCTAACTGAAAGAAGTCACACAGAAAAAGAAACATCATAAGATATCACTAATACACGGAATGTAAACTTGGCTACACAGGAACTGGATTACAAAACAGAACAGGGTCTCAAATTTAGAAAACCAACTTATGCTTGCTTAAGGGGAAAGGTGAGTTGGGGTGCTGCATAAAACCAGAGATTGAAATGAGCACAGATAAAGTTCCTTAAGCCAAATATGGAATAGACAAGAGCTACTCCTTGCTCAACGAAATGGACTCAACACCCCATATTAAACGCCTAAGAATGTACCTGAGTAGTAAGTATCTTAAAACCTATGGATTGCTATGTCTCCGAAAGAGAATCAAGCGTGTGTACAGGGGCATAAACGCAGCAGTGATAGGATTGGAGAGGTTCGGTGAGCAAATGAAGACCCTTTGAAGTCATATTGCATGGTACCCATTCCACGGGTCTCAACTCTCCAGGTTTAAGGGATTCTTCCTTCAGCTAAAACATGCATGTGGAACCCAGAGTATGATCAACCGTGTGATCGGGAGACGTCTTCAAATATGTCTCCGTTCTCGTCCCCTGGTACTCGGGTGCAACATTCCAGACGCTTTACTAACACTCTCCCGACTTGGAGAGTCAGTGCCTTTAACCTCCTGTTTGGCCCAGTTTGCAATTTCTGCGGAAGATGAACAGGAATAGGGAGAACCAATGAGAGACTAGCTGGAGGTGTCTGGACGGGCAAATTTAACTCTCATTTCCCACCAGGAAGAGGAATTAACCAAAGGCTCAGCATGCCGTGCCGGAACCAGATTAGGGCCTGAAGCAATCCTGCGGTGTTGCGGCCAGCTCACAAGAAAGCGAGTTGAAGAAAGGAGCTCAGGGGCACTGTAATTCACAAACCTGCAGAGTTATTAATAACAGCTATCGTCCAAAAATATACTGAAGTAAGGCTGCCAAGAGGACTTGAAAGCGGGGCAGAATTGCAGGAAACCGATTTCAGGAGGTAGACTGGAATTGCATTTAAAGCATAGGAAAAGAGGCAGAACGTCCACAATGATGCACTTGGCCAAAAAGGGCGTATGCGTTTTTTCCTGAATATATTCAGGAAAAAACGCATACGCCCTTTTTGGCCAACCAAGCAAGCTTGCAAAGGAAATCTGCACTACAATGAAGTCTCACTTCCCCCTGGTCAAAAGGGCCATCTGAAAAAAGTGTAAAATCCAGAAAGGCAGGACAGGCCATGGAGAACTGGGAGCCTTGTTATGCTGATGGGCGGGATGTAAATTGCCAACAGCCACTCGGGAGAAGTGTATGGTGTTTCCTGAAACATCTAAAAAACAAAGCAACAGAGCCTAGGGCACTTCCACTTATGGTCCTATAGCTTAGGGAAATGAAAATCAAAAAGACACAGCCACCCCAAAGTTTGGGACGGCTCTGTTTACAAGAACCTCGTTTACGGTACAAGTTCAATATCGCAGAAAGTGAAAAATGGATGAAGAAGTTGTGGTACTTACGTACAATGCAATATCACTCAGCAATGACATCTATGTCATCAGGCCCGTAGCAGCATAATGAGTGGATTCAGGTATGATGATTCTAACTGAAATAAGTCACGCAGAAAAAGAAACATCATAAGATATCACTAATACACGGAATGTAAACTTGGCTACACAGGAACTGGATTACAAAACAGAACAGGGTCTCAAATTTAGAAAACCAACTTATGCTTGCTTAAGGGGAAAGGTGAGTTGGGGTGCTGCATAAAACCAGAGATTGAAATGAGCACAGATAAAGTTCCTTAAGCCAAATATGTAATAGACAAGAGCTACTCCTTGCTCAACGAAATGGACTCAACACCCCATATTAAACGCCTAAGAATGTACCTGACTAGTAAGTATCTTAAAACCTATGGATTGCTATGTCTCCGAAAGAGAATCAAGCGTGTGTACAGGGGCATAAACGCAGCAGTGATAGGATTGGAGAGGTTCGGTGAGCAAATGAAGACCCTCTGAAGTCATATTGCATGGTACCCATTCCAGGGGTCTCAACTCTCCAGGTTTAAGGGATTCTTCCTTCAGCTAAAACATGCATGTGGAACCCAGAGTATGATCAACCGTGTGATCGGGAGACGTGTTCAAATATGTCTCCGTTCTCGTCCCCTGGTACTCGGGTGCAACATTCCAGACGCTTTACTAACACTCTCCTGACTTGGAGAGTCAGTGCCTTTAACCTCCTGTTTGGCCCAGTTTGCAATTTCTGCGGAAGATGAACAGGAATAGGGAGAACCAATGAGAGACTAGCTGGAGGTGTCTGGACGGGCAAATTTAACTCTCATTTCCCACCAGGAAGAGGAATTAACCAAAGGCTCAGCGTGCCGTGCCGGAACCACATTAGGGCCTGAAGCAATCCTGCGGTCTTGCGGCCAGCTCACAAGAAAGCGAGTTGAGGAAAGGAGCTCCGGGACACTGTAATTCACAAACCTGCAGAGTTATAAATGACAGCTATCGTCCAAAAATATACTGAAGTAAGGCTGCCAAGAGGACTTGAAAGCGGGGCAGAATTGCAGGAAACCGATTTCAGGAGGTAGACTGGAATTGCATTTAAAGCATAGGAAAAGAGGCAGAACGTCCACAATGATGCACTTGGCCAAAAAGGGCGTATGCGTTTTTTCCTGAATATATTCAGGAAAAAACGCATACGCCCTTTTTGGCCAACCAAGCAAGCTTGCAAAGGAAATCTGCACTACAATGAAGTCTCACTTCCCCCCGGTCAAAAGGGCCATCTGAAAAAAGTGTAAAATCCAGAAAGGCAGGACAGGCCATGGAGAACTGGGAGCCTTGTTATGCTGATGGGCGGGATGTAAATTGCCAACAGCCACTCGGGAGAAGTGTATGGTGTTTCCTGAAACATCTAAAAAACAAAGCAACAGAGCCTAGGGCACTTCCACTTATGGTCCTATAGCTTAGGGAAATGAAAATCAAAAAGACACAGCCACCCCAAAGTTTGGGACGGCTCTGTTTACAAGAACCTCGTTTACGGTACAAGTTCAATATCGCAGAAAGTGAAAAATGGATGAAGAAGTTGTGGTACTTACGTACAATGCAATATCACTCAGCAATGACATCTATGTCATCAGGCCCATAGCAGCATAATGAGTGGATTCAGGTATGATGATTCTAACTGAAATAAGTCACGCAGAAAAAGAAACATCATAAGCTATCACTAATACACGGAATGTAAACTTGGCTACACAGGAACTGGATTACAAAACAGAACAGGGTCTCAAATTTAGAAAACCAACTTATGCTTGCTTAAGGGGAAAGGTGAGTTGGGGTGCTGCATAAAACCAGAGATTGAAATGAGCACAGATAAAGTTCCTTAAGCCAAATATGGAATAGACAAGAGCTACTCCTTGCTCAACGAAATGGACTCAACACCCCATATTAAACGCCTAAGAATGTACCTGACTAGTAAGTATCTTAAAACCTATGGATTGCTATGTCTCTGAAAGAGAATCAAGCGTGTGTACAGGGGCATAAACGCAGCAGTGATAGGATTGGAGAGGTTCGGTGAGCAAATGAAGACCCTCTGAAGTCATATTGCATGGTACCCATTCCAGGGGTCTCAACTCTCCAGGTTTAAGGGATTCTTCCTTCAGCTAAAACATGCATGTGGAACCCAGAGTATGATCAACTGTGTGATCAGCAGACGTGTTCAAATATGTCTCCGTTCTCGTCCCCTGGTACTCGGGTGCAACATTCCAGACGCTTTACTAACACTCTCCTGACTTGGAGAGTCAGTGCCTTTAACCTCCTGTTTGGCCCAGTTTGCAATTTCTGCGGAAGATGAACAGGAATAGGGAGAACCAATGAGAGACTAGCTGGAGGTGTCTGGACGGGCAAATTTAACTCTCATTTCCCACCAGGAAGAGGAATTAACCAAAGGCTCAGCGTGCCGTGCCGGAACCAGATTAGGGCCTGAAGCAATCCTGCGGTGTTGCGGCCAGCTCACAAGAAAGCGAGTTGAGGAAAGGAGCTCCGGGACACTGTAATTCACAAACCTGCAGAGTTATAAATGACAGCTATCGTCCAAAAATATACTGAAGTAAGGCTGCCAAGAGGACTTGAAAGCGGGGCAGAATTGCAGGAAACCGATTTCAGGAGGTAGACTGGAATTGCATTGAAAGCATAGGAAAAGAGGCAGAACGTCCACAATGATGCACTTGGCCAAAAAGGGCGTATGCGTTTTTTCCTGAATATATTCAGGAAAAAACGCATACGCCCTTTTTGGTCAATCAAGCAAGCTTGCAAAGGAAATCTGCACTACAATGAAGTCTCACTTCCCCCCGGTCAAAAGGGCCATCTGAAAAAAGTGTAAAATCCAGAAAGGCAGGACAGGCCATGGAGAACTGGGAGCCTTGTTATGCTGATGGGCGGGATGTCAATTGCCAACAGCCACTCGGGAGAAGTGTATGGTGTTTCCTGAAACATCTAAAAAACAAAGCAACAGAGCCTAGGGCACTTCCACTTATGGTCCTATAGCTTAGGGAAATGAAAATCAAAAAGACACAGCCACCCCAAAGTTTGGGACGGCTCTGTTTACAAGAACCTCGTTTACGGTACAAGTTCAATATCGCAGAAAGTGAAAAATGGATGAAGAAGTTGTGGTACTTACGTACAATGCAATATCACTCAGCAATGACATCTATGTCATCAGGCCCGTAGCAGCATAATGAGTGCATTCAGGTATGATGATTCTAACTGAAAGAAGTCACACAGAAAAAGAAACATCATAAGATATCACTAATACACGGAATGTAAACTTGGCTACACAGGAACTGGATTACAAAACAGAACAGGGTCTCAAATTTAGAAAACCAACTTATGCTTGCTTAAGGGGAAAGGTGAGTTGGGGTGCTGCATAAAACCAGAGATTGAAATGAGCACAGATAAAGTTCCTTAAGCCAAATATGGAATAGACAAGAGCTACTCCTTGCTCAACGAAATGGACTCAACACCCCATATTAAACGCCTAAGAATGTACCTGACTAGTAAGTATCTTAAAACCTATGGATTGCTATGTCTCCGAAAGAGAATCAAGCGTGTGTACAGGGGCATAAACGCAGCAGTGATAGGATTGGAGAGGTTCGGTGAGCAAATGAAGACCCTTTGAAGTCATATTGCATGGTACCCATTCCACGGGTCTCAACTCTCCAGGTTTAAGGGATTCTTCCTTCAGCTAAAACATGCATGTGGAACCCAGAGTATGATCAACCGTGTGATCGGGAGACGTCTTCAAATATGTCTCCGTTCTCGTCCCCTGGTACTCGGGTGCAACATTCCAGACGCTTTACTAACACTCTCCCGACTTGGAGAGTCAGTGCCTTTAACCTCCTGTTTGGCCCAGTTTGCAATTTCTGCGGAAGATGAACAGGAATAGGGAGAACCAATGAGAGACTAGCTGGAGGTGTCTGGACGGGCAAATTTAACTCTCATTTCCCACCAGGAAGAGGAATTAACCAAAGGCTCAGCATGCCGTGCCGGAACCAGATTAGGGCCTGAAGCAATCCTGCGGTGTTGCGGCCAGCTCACAAGAAAGCGAGTTGAAGAAAGGAGCTCAGGGGCACTGTAATTCACAAACCTGCAGAGTTATTAATAACAGCTATCGTCCAAAAATATACTGAAGTAAGGCTGCCAAGAGGACTTGAAAGCGGGGCAGAATTGCAGGAAACCGATTTCAGGAGGTAGACTGGAATTGCACTGAAAGCATAGGAAAAGAGGCAGAACGTCCACAATGATGCACTTGGCCAAAAAGGGCGTATGCGTTTTTTCCTGAATATATTCAGGAAAAAACGCATACGCCCTTTTTGGCCAACCAAGCAAGCTTGCAAAGGAAATCTGCACTACAATGAAGTCTCACTTCCCCCCGGTCAAAAGGGCCATCTGAAAAAAGTGTAAAATCCAGAAAGGCAGGACAGGCCATGGAGAACTGGGAGCCTTGTTATGCTGATGGGCGGGATGTAAATTGCCAACAGCCACTGGGGAGAAGTGTATGGTGTTTCCTGAAACATCTAAAAAACAAAGCAACAGAGCCTAGGGCACTTCCACTTATGGTCCTATAGCTTAGGGAAATGAAAATCAAAAAGACACAGCCACCCCAAAGTTTGGGACGGCTCTGTTTACAAGAACCTCGTTTACGGTACAAGTTCAATATCGCAGAAAGTGAAAAATGGATGAAGAAGTTGTGGTACTTACGTACAATGCAATATCACTCAGCAATGACATCTATGTCATCAGGCCCGTAGCAGCATAATGAGTGCATTCAGGTATGATGATTCTAACTGAAATAAGTCACGCAGAAAAAGAAACATCATAAGATATCACTAATACACGGAATGTAAACTTGGCTACACAGGAACTGGATTACAAAACAGAACAGGGTCTCAAATTTAGAAAACCAACTTATGCTTGCTTAAGGGGAAAGGTGAGTTGGGGTGCTGCATAAAACCAGAGATTGAAATGAGCACAGATAAAGTTCCTTAAGCCAAATATGGAATAGACAAGAGCTACTCCTTGCTCAACGAAATGGACTCAACACCCCATATTAAACGCCTAAGAATGTACCTGACTAGTAAGTATCTTAAAACCTATGGATTGCTATGTCTCCGAAAGAGAATCAAGCGTGTGTACAGGGGCATAAACGCAGCAGTGATAGGATTGGAGAGGTTCGGTGAGCAAATGAAGACCCTTTGAAGTCATATTGCATGGTACCCATTCCACGGGTCTCAACTCTCCAGGTTTAAGGGATTCTTCCTTCAGCTAAAACATGCATGTGGAACCCAGAGTATGACCAACCGTGTGATCGGGAGACGTGTTCAAATATGTCTCCGTTCTCATCCCCTGGTACTCGGGTGCAACATTCCAGACGCTTTACTAACACTCTCCTGACTTGGAGAGTCAGTGCCTTTAACCTCCTGTTTGGCCCAGTTTGCAATTTCTGCGGAAGATGAACTGGAATAGCGAGAACCAATGAGAGACTAGCTGGAGGTGTCTGGACGGGCAAATTTAACTCTCATTTCCCACCAGGAAGAGGAATTAACCAAAGGCTCAGCGTGCCATGCCGGAACCAGATTAGGGCCTGAAGCAATCCTGCGGTGTTGCGGCCAGCTCACAAGAAAGCGAGTTGAAGAAAGGAGCTCAGGGGCACTGTAATTCACAAACCTGCAGAGTTATTAATGACAGCTATCGTCCAAAAATATACTGAAGTAAGGCTGCCAAGAGGACTTGAAAGCGGGGCAGAATTGCAGGAAACCGATTTCAGGAGGTAGACTGGAATTGCATTGAAAGCATAGGAAAAGAGGCAGAACGTCCACAATGATGCACTTGGCCAAAAAGGGCGTATGCGTTTTTTCCTGAATATATTCAGGAAAAAACGCATGCGCCCTTTTTGGCCAACCAAGAAAGCTTGCAAAGGAAATCTGCACTACAATGAAGTCTCACTTCCCCCCGGTCAAAAGGGCCATCTGAAAAAAGTGTAAAATCCAGAAAGGCAGGACAGGCCATGGAGAACTGGGAGCCTTGTTATGCTGATGGGCGGGATGTAAATTGCCAACAGCCACTCGGGAGAAGTGTATGGTGTTTCCTGAAACATCTAAAAAACAAAGCAACAGAGCCTAGGGCACTTCCACTTATGGTCCTATAGCTTAGGGAAATGAAAATCAAAAAGACACAGCCACCCCAAAGTTTGGGACGGCTCTGTTTACAAGAACCTCGTTTACGGTACAAGTTCAATATCGCAGAAAGTGAAAAATGGATGAAGAAGTTGTGGTACTTACGTACAATGCAATATCACTCAGCAATGACATCTATGTCATCAGGCCCGTAGCAGCATAATGAGTGCATTCAGGTATGATGATTCTAACTGAAAGAAGTCACACAGAAAAAGAAACATCATAAGATATCACTAATACACGGAATGTAAACTTGGCTACACAGGAACTGGATTACAAAACAGAACAGGGTCTCAAATTTAGAAAACCAACTTATGCTTGCTTAAGGGGAAAGGTGAGTTGGGGTGCTGCATAAAACCAGAGATTGAAATGAGCACAGATAAAGTTCCTTAAGCCAAATATGGAATAGAGAAGAGCTACTCCTTGCTCAACGAAATGGACTCAACACCCCATATTAAACGCCTAAGAATGTACCTGACTAGTAAGTATCTTAAAACCTATGGATTGCTATGTCTCCGAAAGAGAATCAAGCGTGTGTACAGGGGCATAAACGCAGCAGTGATAGGATTGGAGAGGTTCGGTGAGCAAATGAAGACCCTTTGAAGTCATATTGCATGGTACCCATTCCACGGGTCTCAACTCTCCAGGTTTAAGGGATTCTTCCTTCAGCTAAAACATGCATGTGGAACCCAGAGTATGATCAACCGTGTGATCGGGAGACGTGTTCAAATATGTCTCCGTTCTCGTCCCCTGGTACTCGGGTGCAACATTCCAGACGCTTTACTAACACTCTCCCGACTTGGAGAGTCAGTGCCTTTAACCTCCTGTTTGGCCCAGTTTGCAATTTCTGCGGAAGATGAACAGGAATAGGGAGAACCAATGAGAGACTAGCTGGAGGTGTCTGGACGGGCAAATTTAACTCTCATTTCCCACCAGGAAGAGGAATTAACCAAAGGCTCAGCGTGCCGTGCCGGAACCACATTAGGGCCTGAAGCAATCCTGCGGTGTTGCGGCCAGCTCACAAGAAAGCGAGTTGAGGAAAGGAGCTCCGGGACACTGTAATTCACAAACCTGCAGAGTTATAAATGACAGCTATCGTCCAAAAATATACTGAAGTAAGGCTGCCAAGAGGACTTGAAAGCGGGGCAGAATTGCAGGAAACCGATTTCAGGAGGTAGACTGGAATTGCATTTAAAGCATAGGAAAAGAGGCAGAACGTCCACAATGATGCACTTGGCCAAAAAGGGCGTATGCGTTTTTTCCTGAATATATTCAGGAAAAAACGCATGCGCCCTTTTTGGCCAACCAAGCAAGCTTACAAAGGAAATCTGCACTACAATGAAGTCTCACTTCCCCCCGGTCAAAAGGGCCATCTGAAAAAAGTGTAAAATCCAGAAAGGCAGGACAGGCCATGGAGAACTGGGAGCCTTGTTATGCTGATGGGCGGGATGTAAATTGCCAACAGCCACTCGGGAGAAGTGTATGGTGTTTCCTGAAACATCTAAAAAACAAAGCAACAGAGCCTAGGGCACTTCCACTTATGGTCCTATAGCTTAGGGAAATGAAAATCAAAAAGACACAGCCACCCCAAAGTTTGGGACGCCTCTGTTTACAAGAACCTCATTTACGGTACAAGTTCAATATCGCAGAAAGTGAAAAATGGATGAAGAAGTTGTGGTACTTACGTACAATGCAATATCACTCAGCAATGACATCTATGTCATCAGGCCCGTAGCAGCATAATGAGTGCATTCAGGTATGATGATTCTAACTGAAAGAAGTCACACAGAAAAAGAAACATCATAAGATATCACTAATACACGGAATGTAAACTTGGCTACACAGGAACTGGATTACAAAACAGAACAGGGTCTCAAATTTAGAAAACCAACTTATGCTTGCTTAAGGGGAAAGGTGAGTTGGGGTGCTGCATAAAACCAGAGATTGAAATGAGCACAGATAAAGTTCCTTAAGCCAAATATGGAATAGAGAAGAGCTACTCCTTGCTCAACGAAATGGACTCAACACCCCATATTAAACGCCTAAGAATGTACCTGACTAGTAAGTATCTTAAAACCTATGGATTGCTATGTCTCCGAAAGAGAATCAAGCGTGTGTACAGGGGCATAAACGCAGCAGTGATAGGATTGGAGAGGTTCGGTGAGCAAATGAAGACCCTTTGAAGTCATATTGCATGGTACCCATTCCACGGGTCTCAACTCTCCAGGTTTAAGGGATTCTTCCTTCAGCTAAAACATGCATGTGGAACCCAGAGTATGATCAACCGTGTGATCGGGAGACGTCTTCAAATATGTCTCCGTTCTCGTCCCCTGGTACTCGGGTGCAACATTCCAGACGCTTTACTAACACTCTCCCGACTTGGAGAGTCAGTGCCTTTAACCTCCTGTTTGGCCCAGTTTGCAATTTCTGCGGAAGATGAACAGGAATAGGGAGAACCAATGAGAGACTAGCTGGAGGTGTCTGGACGGGCAAATTTAACTCTCATTTCCCACCAGGAAGAGGAATTAACCAAAGGCTCAGCGTGCCGTGCCGGAACCAGATTAGGGCCTGAAGCAATCCTGCGGTGTTGCGGCCAGCTCACAAGAAAGCGAGTTGAAGAAAGGAGCTCAGGGGCACTGTAATTCACAAACCTGCAGAGTTATAAATGACAGCTATCGTCCAAAAATATACTGAAGTAAGGCTGCCAAGAGGACTTGAAAGCGGGGCAGAATTGCAGGAAACCGATTTCAGGAGGTAGACTGGAATTGCACTGAAAGCATAGGAAAAGAGGCAGAACGTCCACAATGATGCACTTGGCCAAAAAGGGTGTATGCGTTTTTTCCTGAATATATTCAGGAAAAAACGCATACGCCCTTTTTGGCCAACCAAGCAAGCTTGCAAAGGAAATCTGCACTACAATGAAGTCTCACTTCCCCCCGGTCAAAAGGGCCATCTGAAAAAAGTGTAAAATCCAGAAAGGCAGGACAGGCCATGGAGAACTGGGAGCCTTGTTATGCTGATGGGCGGGATGTAAATTGCTAACAGCCAATCGGGAGAAGTGTATGGTGTTTCCTGAAACATCTAAAAAACAAAGCAACAGAGCCTAGGGCACTTCCACTTATGGTCCTATAGCTTAGGGAAATGAAAATCAAAAAGACACAGCCACCCCAAAGTTTGGGACGGCTCTGTTTACAAGAACCTCGTTTACGGTACAAGTTCAATATCGCAGAAAGTGAAAAATGGATGAAGAAGTTGTGGTACTTACGTACAATGCAATATCACTCAGCAATGACATCTATGTCATCACGCCCGTAGCAGCATAATGAGTGCATTCAGGTATGATGATTCTAACTGAAAGAAGTCACACAGAAAAAGAAACATCATAAGATATCACTAATACACGGAATGTAAACTTGGCTACACAGGAACTGGATTACAAAACAGAACAGTGTCTCAAATTTAGAAAACCAACTTATGCTTGCTTAAGGGGAAAGGTGAGTTGGGGTGCTGCATAAAACCAGAGATTGAAATGAGCACAGATAAAGTTCCTTAAGCCAAATATGGAATAGACAAGAGCTACTCCTTGCTCAACGAAATGGACTCAACACCCCATATTAAACGCCTAAGAATGTACCTGACTAGTAAGTATCTTAAAACGTATGGATTGCTATGTCTCTGAAAGGGAATCAAGCGTGTGTACAGGGGCATAAACGCAGCAGTGATAGGATTGGAGAGGTTCGGTGAGCAAATGAACACCCTTTGAAGTCATATTGCATGGTACCCATTCCACGGGTCTCAACTCTCCAGGTTTAAGGGATTCTTCCTTCAGCTAAAACATGCATGTGGAACCCAGAGTATGATCAACCGTGTGATCGGGAGACGTCTTCAAATATGTCTCCGTTCTCGTCCCCTGGTACTCGGGTGCAACATTCCAGATGCTTTACTAACACTCTCCCGACTTGGAGAGTCAGTGCCTTTAACCTCCTGTTTGGCCCAGTTTGCAATTTCTGCGGAAGATGAACAGGAATAAGGAGAACCAATGAGAGACTATCTGGAGGTGTCTGGACGGGCAAATTTAACTCTCATTTCCCACCAGGAAGAGGAATTAACCAAAGGCTCAGCATGCCGTGCCGGAAACAGATTAGGGCCTGAAGCAATCCTGCAGTGTTGTGGCCAGCGCACAAGAAAGCGAGTTGAAGAAAGGAGCTCAGGGACACTGTAATTCACAAACCTGCAGAGTTATAAATGACAGCTATCGTCCAAAAATATACTGAAGTAAGGCTGCCAAGAGGACTTGAAAGCGGGGCAGAATTGCAGGAAACCGATTTCAGGAGGTAGACTGGAATTGCATTGAAAGCATAGGAAAAGAGGCAGAACGTCCACAATGATGCACTTGGCCAAAAAGGGCGTATGCGTTTTTTCCTGAATATATTCAGGAAAAAACGCATGCGCCCTTTTTGGCCAACCAAGGAAGCTTGCAAAGGAAATCTGCACTACAATGAAGTCTCACTTCCCCCCGGTCAAAAGGGCCATCTGAAAAAAGTGTAAAATCCAGAAAGGCAGGACAGGCCATGGAGAACTGGGAGCCTTGTTATGCTGATGGGTGGGATGTAAATTGCCAACAGCCACTCGGGAGAAGTGTATGGTGTTTCCTGAAACATCTAGAAAACAAAGCAACAGAGCCTAGGGCCCTTCCACTTATGGTCCTATAGATTAGGGAAATGAAAATCAAAAAGACACAGCCACCACAAAGTTTGGGACGGCTCTGTTTACAAGAACCTCGTTTACGGTACAAGTTCAATATCGCAGAAAGTGAAAAATGGATGAAGAAGTTGTGGTACTTACGTACAATGCAATATCACTCAGCACTGACATCTATGTCATCAGGCCCATAGCAGCATAATGAGTGGATTCAGGTATGATGATACTACCTGAAATAAGTCACGCAGAAAAAGAAACATCATAAGATATCACTAATACACGGAATGTAAACTTGGCTACACAGGAACTGGATTACAAAACAGAACAGGGTCTCAAATTTAGAAAACCAACTTATGCTTGCTTAAGGGGAAAGGTGAGTTGGGGTGCTGCATAAAACCAGAGATTGAAATGAGCACAGAGTAAATTCCTTAAGCCAAATATGGAATAGACAAGAGCTACTCCTTGCTCAACGAAATGGACTCAACACCCCATATTAAACGCCTAAGAATGTACCTGACTAGTAGGTATCTTAAAACCTATGGATTGCTATGTCTCCGAAAGGGAATCAAGCGTGTGTACAGGGGCATAAACGCAGCAGTGATAGGATTGGAGAGGTTCGGTGAGCAAATGAAGACCCTTTGAAGTCATATTGCACGGTACCCATTCCACGGGTCACAACTCTCCAGGTTTAAGGGATTCTTCCTTCAGCTAAAACATGCATGTGGATCCCAGAGTATGATCAACCGTGTGATCGGGAGACGTGTTCAAATATGTCTCCGTTCTCGTCCCCTGGTACTCGGGTGCAACATTCCAGACGCTTTACTAACACTCTCCCGACTTGGAGAGTCAGTGCCTTTAACCTCCTGTTTGGCCCAGTTTGCAATTTCTGCGGAAGATGAACAGGAATAGGGAGAACCAATGAGAGACTAGCTGGAGGTGTCTGGACGGGCAAATTTAACTCTCATTTCCCACCAGGAAGAGGAATTAACCAAAGGCTCAGCGTGCCGTGCCGGAACCAGATTAGGGCCTGAAGCAATCCTGCGGTGTTGCGGCCAGCTCACAAGAAAGCGAGTTGAGGAAAGGAGCTCCGGGACACTGTAATTCACAAACCTGCAGAGTTATAAATGACAGCTATCGTCCAAAAATATACTGAAGTAAGGCTGCCAAGAGGACTTGAAAGCGGGACAGAATTGCAGGAAACCGATTTCAGGAGGTAGACTGGAATTGCATTGAAAGCATAGGAAAAGAGGCAGAACGTCCACAATGATGCACTTGGCCAAAAAGGGCGTATGCGTTTTTTCCTGAATATATTCAGGAAAAAACGCATACGCCCTTTTTGGCCAACCAAGCAAGCTTGCAAAGGAAATCTGCACTACAATGAAATCTCACTTCCCCCCGGTCAAAAGGGCCATCTGAAAAAAGTGTAAAATCCAGAAAGGCAGGACAGGCCATGGAGAACTGGGAGCCTTGTTATGCTGATGGGCGGGATGTAAATTGCCAACAGCCACTCGGGAGAAGTGTATGGTGTTTCCTGAAACATCTAAAAAACAAAGCAACAGAGCCTAGGGCACTTCGACTTATGGTCCTATAGCTTAGGGAAATGAAAATCAAAAAGACACAGCCACCCGAAAGTTTGGGACGGCTCTGTTTACAAGAACCTCGTTTACGGTACAAGTTCAATATCGCAGAAAGTGAAAAATGGATGAAGAAGTTGTGGTACTTACGTACAATGCAATATCACTCAGCAATGACATCTATGTCATCAGGCCCGCAGCAGCATAATGAGTGGATTCAGGTATGATGATTCTACCAGAAATAAGTCACGCAGAAAGAGAAACATCATAAGATATCACTAATACACGGAATGTAAACTTGGCTACACAGGAACTGGATTACAAAACAGAACAGGGTCTCAAATTTAGAAAACCAACTTATGCTTGCTTAAGGGGAAAGGTGAGTTGGGGTGCTGCATAAAACCAGAGATTGAAATGAGCACAGAGTAAGTTCCTTAAGCCAAATATGGAATAGACAAGAGCTACTCCTTGCTCAACGAAATGGACTCAACACCCCATATTAAACGCCTAAGAATGTACCTGACTTGTAAGTATCTTAAAACGTATGGATTGCTATGTCTCTGAAAGGGAATCAAGCGTGTGTACAGGGGCATAAACGCAGCAGTGATAGGATTGGAGAGGTTCGGTGAGCAAATGAACACCCTTTGAAGTCATATTGCATGGTACCCATTCCACGGGTCTCAACTCTCCAGGTTTAAGGGATTCTTCCTTCAGCTAAAACATGCATGTGGAACCCAGAGTATGATCAACCGTGTGATCGGGAGACGTCTTCAAATATGTCTCCGTTCTCGTCCCCTGGTACTCGGGTGCAACATTCCAGATGCTTTACTAACACTCTCCCGACTTGGAGAGTCAGTGCCTTTAACCTCCTGTTTGGCCCAGTTTGCAATTTCTGCGGAAGATGAACAGGAATAAGGAGAACCAATGAGAGACTAGCTGGAGGTGTCTGGACGGGCAAATTTAACTCTCATTTCCCACCAGGAAGAGGAATTAACCAAAGGCTCAGCGTGCCGTGCCGGAACCAGATTAGGGCCTGAAGCAATCCTGCGGTGTTGCGGCCAGCTCACAAGAAAGCGAGTTGAAGAAAGGAGCTCAGGGGCACTGTAATTCACAAACCTGCAGAGTTATAAATGACAGCTATCGTCCAAAAATATACTGAAGTAAGGCTGCCAAGAGGACTTGAAAGCGGGGCAGAATTGCAGGAAACCGATTTCAGGAGGTAGACTGGAATTGCATTTAAAGCATAGGAAAAGAGGCAGAACGTCCACAATGATGCACTTGGTCAAAAAGTGCGTATGCGTTTTTTCCTGAATATATTCAGGAAAAAACGCATGCGCCATTTTTGGCCAACCAAGCAAGCTTGCAAAGGAAATCTGCACTACAATGAAGTCTCACTTCCCCCCGGTCAAAAGGGCCATCTGAAAAAAGTGTAAAATCCAGAAAGGCAGGACAGGCCATGGAGAACTGGGAGCCTTGTTATGCTGATGGGTGGGATGTAAATTGCCAACAGTCACTCGGGAGAAGTGTATGGTGTTTCCTGAAACATCTAAAAAACAAAGCAACAGAGCCTAGGGCCCTTCCACTTATGGTCCTATAGATTAGGGAAATGAAAATCAAAAAGACACAGCCACCACAAAGTTTGGGACGGCTCTGTTTACAAGAACCTCGTTTACGGTACAAGTTCAATATCGCAGAAAGTGAAAAATGGATGAAGAAGTTGTGGTACTTACGTACAATGCAATATCACTCAGCAATGACATCTATGTCATCAGGCCCGCAGCAGCATAATGAGTGGATTCAGGTATGATGATTCTACCAGAAATAAGTCACGCAGAAAGAGAAACATCATAAGATATCACTAATACACGGAATGTAAACTTGGCTACACAGGAACTGGATTACAAAACAGAACAGGGTCTCAAATTTAGAAAACCAACTTATGCTTGCTTAAGGGGAAAGGTGAGTTGGGGTGCTGCATAAAACCAGAGATTGAAATGAGCACAGAGTAAGTTCCTTAAGCCAAATATGGAATAGACAAGAGCTACTCCTTGCTCAACGAAATGGACTCAACACCCCATATTAAACGCCTAAGAATGTACCTGACTTGTAAGTATCTTAAAACGTATGGATTGCTATGTCTCTGAAAGGGAATCAAGCGTGTGTACAGGGGCATAAACGCAGCAGTGATAGGATTGGAGAGGTTCGGTGAGCAAATGAACACCCTTTGAAGTCATATTGCATGGTACCCATTCCACGGGTCTCAACTCTCCAGGTTTAAGGGATTCTTCCTTCAGCTAAAACATGCATGTGGAACCCAGAGTATGATCAACCGTGTGATCGGGAGACGTCTTCAAATATGTCTCCGTTCTCGTCCCCTGGTACTCGGGTGCAACATTCCAGATGCTTTACTAACACTCTCCCGACTTGGAGAGTCAGTGCCTTTAACCTCCTGTTTGGCCCAGTTTGCAATTTCTGCGGAAGATGAACAGGAATAAGGAGAACCAATGAGAGACTAGCTGGAGGTGTCTGGACGGGCAAATTTAACTCTCATTTCCCACCAGGAAGAGGAATTAACCAAAGGCTCAACGTGCCGTGCCGGAACCAGATTAGGGCCTGAAGCAATCCTGCGGTGTTGCGGCCAGCTCACAAGAAAGCGAGTTGAAGAAAGGAGCTCAGGGGCACTGTAATTCACAAACCTGCAGAGTTATAAATGACAGCTATCGTCCAAAAATATACTGAAGTAAGGCTGCCAAGAGGACTTGAAAGCGGGGCAGAATTGCAGGAAACCGATTTCAGGAGGTAGACTGGAATTGCATTGAAAGCATAGGAAAAGAGGCAGAACGTCCACAATGATGCACTTGGCCAAAAAGTGCGTATGCGTTTTTTCCTGAATATATTCAGGAAAAAACGCATGCGCCCTTTTTGGCCAACCAAGCAAGCTTGCAAAGGAAATCTGCACTACAATGAAGTCTCACTTCCCCCCGGTCAAAAGGGCCATCTGAAAAAAGTGTAAAATCCAGAAAGGCAGGACAGGCCATGGAGAACTGGGAGCCTTGTTATGCTGATGGGCGGGATGTAAATTGCCAACAGCCACTCGGGAGAAGTGTATGGTGTTTCCTGAAACATCTAAAAAACAAAGCAACAGAGCCTAGGGCCCTTCCACTTATGGTCCTATAGATTAGGGAAATGAAAATCAAAAAGACACAGCCACCACAAAGTTTGGAACGGCTCTGTTTACAAGAACCTCGTTTACGGTACAAGTTCAATATCGCAGAAAGTGAAAAATGGATGAAGAAGTTGTGGTACTTACGTACAATGCAATATCACTCAGCACTGACATCTATGTCATCAGGCCCATAGCAGCATAATGAGTGGATTCAGGTATGATGATTCTACCTGAAATAAGTCATGCAGAAAAAGATACATCATAAGATATCACTAATACACGGAATGTAAACTTGGCTACACAGGAACTGGATTACAAAACAGAACAGGGTCTCAAATTTAGAAAACCAACTTATGCTTGCTTAAGGGGAAAGGTGAGTTGGGGTGCTGCATAAAACCAGAGATTGAAATGAGCACAGAGTAAGTTCCTTAAGCCAAATATGGAATAGACAAGAGCTACTCCTTGCTCAACGAAATGGACTCAACACCCCATATTAAACGCCTAAGAATGTACCTGACTTGTAAGTATCTTAAAACGTATGGATTGCTATGTCTCTGAAAGGGAATCAAGCGTGTGTACAGGGGCATAAACGCAGCAGTGATAGGATTGGAGAGGTTCGGTGAGCAAATGAACACCCTTTGAAGTCATATTGCATGGTACCCATTCCACGGGTCTCAACTCTCCAGGTTTAAGGGATTCTTCCTTCAGCTAAAACATGCATGTGGAACCCAGAGTATGATCAACCGTGTGATCGGGAGACGTCTTCAAATATGTCTCCGTTCTCGTCCCCTGGTACTCGGGTGCAACATTCCAGATGCTTTACTAACACTCTCCCGACTTGGAGAGTCAGTGCCTTTAACCTCCTGTTTGGCCCAGTTTGCAATTTCTGCGGAAGATGAACAGGAATAAGGAGAACCAATGAGAGACTAGCTGGAGGTGTCTGGACGGGCAAATTTAACTCTCATTTCCCACCAGGAAGAGGAATTAACCAAAGGCTCAGCGTGCCGTGCCGGAACCAGATTAGGGCCTGAAGCAATCCTGCGGTGTTGCGGCCAGCTCACAAGAAAGCGAGTTGAAGAAAGGAGCTCAGGGGCACTGTAATTCACAAACCTGCAGAGTTATAAATGACAGCTATCGTCCAAAAATATACTGAAGTAAGGCTGCCAAGAGGACTTGAAAGCGGGGCAGAATTGCAGGAAACCGATTTCAGGAGGTAGACTGGAATTGCATTGAAAGCATAGGAAAAGAGGCAGAACGTCCACAATGATGCACTTGGCCAAAAAGTGCGTATGCGTTTTTTCCTGAATATATTCAGGAAAAAACGCATGCGCCCTTTTTGGCCAACCAAGCAAGCTTGCAAAGGAAATCTGCACTACAATGAAGTCTCACTTCCCCCCGGTCAAAAGGGCCATCTGAAAAAAGTGTAAAATCCAGAAAGGCAGGACAGGCCATGGAGAACTGGGAGCCTTGTTATGCTGATGGGCGGGATGTAAATTGCCAACAGCCACTCGGGAGAAGTGTATGGTGTTTCCTGAAACATCTAAAAAACAAAGCAACAGAGCCTAGGGCCCTTCCACTTATGGTCCTATAGATTAGGGAAATGAAAATCAAAAAGACACAGCCACCACAAAGTTTGGAACGGCTCTGTTTACAAGAACCTCGTTTACGGTACAAGTTCAATATCGCAGAAAGTGAAAAATGGATGAAGAAGTTGTGGTACTTACGTACAATGCAATATCACTCAGCACTGACATCTATGTCATCAGGCCCATAGCAGCATAATGAGTGGATTCAGGTATGATGATTCTACCTGAAATAAGTCATGCAGAAAAAGATACATCATAAGATATCACTAATACACGGAATGTAAACTTGGCTACACAGGAACTGGATTACAAAACAGAACAGGGTCTCAAATTTAGAAAACCAACTTATGCTTGCTTAAGGGGAAAGGTGAGTTGGGGTGCTGCATAAAACCAGAGATTGAAATGAGCACAGAGTAAGTTCCTTAAGCCAAATATGGAATAGACAAGAGCTACTCCTTGCTCAACGAAATGGACTCAACACCCCATATTAAACGCCTAAGAATGTACCTGACTTGTAAGTATCTTAAAACGTATGGATTGCTATGTCTCTGAAAGGGAATCAAGCGTGTGTACAGGGGCATAAACGCAGCAGTGATAGGATTGGAGAGGTTCGGTGAGCAAATGAACACCCTTTGAAGTCATATTGCATGGTACCCATTCCACGGGTCTCAACTCTCCAGGTTTAAGGGATTCTTCCTTCAGCTAAAACATGCATGTGGAACCCAGAGTATGATCAACCGTGTGATCGGGAGACGTCTTCAAATATGTCTCCGTTCTCGTCCCCTGGTACTCGGGTGCAACATTCCAGATGCTTTACTAACACTCTCCCGACTTGGAGAGTCAGTGCCTTTAACCTCCTGTTTGGCCCAGTTTGCAATTTCTGCGGAAGATGAACAGGAATAAGGAGAACCAATGAGAGACTAGCTGGAGGTGTCTGGACGGGCAAATTTAACTCTCATTTCCCACCAGGAAGAGGAATTAACCAAAGGCTCAGCGTGCCGTGCCGGAACCAGATTAGGGCCTGAAGCAATCCTGCGGTGTTGCGGCCAGCTCACAAGAAAGCGAGTTGAAGAAAGGAGCTCAGGGGCACTGTAATTCACAAACCTGCAGAGTTATAAATGACAGCTATCGTCCAAAAATATACTGAAGTAAGGCTGCCAAGAGGACTTGAAAGCGGGGCAGAATTGCAGGAAACCGATTTCAGGAGGTAGACTGGAATTGCATTGAAAGCATAGGAAAAGAGGCAGAACGTCCACAATGATGCACTTGGCCAAAAAGTGCGTATGCGTTTTTTCCTGAATATATTCAGGAAAAAACGCATGCGCCCTTTTTGGCCAACCAAGCAAGCTTGCAAAGGAAATCTGCACTACAATGAAGTCTCACTTCCCCCCGGTCAAAAGGGCCATCTGAAAAAAGTGTAAAATCCAGAAAGGCAGGACAGGCCATGGAGAACTGGGAGCCTTGTTATGCTGATGGGCGGGATGTAAATTGCCAACAGGCACTCGGGAGAAGTGTATGGTGTTTCCTGAAACATCTAAAAAACAAAGCAACAGAGCCTAGGGCCCTTCCACTTATGGTCCTATAGATTAGGGAAATGAAAATCAAAAAGACACAGCCACCACAAAGTTTGGAACGGCTCTGTTTACAAGAACCTCGTTTACGGTACAAGTTCAATATCGCAGAAAGTGAAAAATGGATGAAGAAGTTGTGGTACTTACGTACAATGCAATATCACTCAGCACTGACATCTATGTCATCAGGCCCATAGCAGCATAATGAGTGGATTCAGGTATGATGATTCTACCTGAAATAAGTCATGCAGAAAAAGATACATCATAAGATATCACTAATACACGGAATGTAAACTTGGCTACACAGGAACTGGATTACAAAACAGAACAGGGTCTCAAATTTAGAAAACCAACTTATGCTTGCTTAAGGGGAAAGGTGAGTTGGGGTGCTGCATAAAACCAGAGATTGAAATGAGCACAGAGTAAGTTCCTTAAGCCAAATATGGAATAGACAAGAGCTACTCCTTGCTCAACGAAATGGACTCAACACCCCATATTAAACGCCTAAGAATGTACCTGACTTGTAAGTATCTTAAAACCTATGGATTGCTATGTCTCCGAAAGGGAATCAAGCGTGTGTACAGGGGCATAAACGCAGCAGTGATAGGATTGGAGAGGTTCGGTGAGCAAATGAACACCCTTTGAAGTCATATTGCATGGTACCCATTCCACGGGTCACAACTCTCCAGGTTTAAGGGATTCTTCCTTCAGCTAAAACATGCATGTGGAACCCAGAGTATGATCAACCGTGTGATCGGGAGACGTGTTCAAATATGTCTCCGTTCTCGTCCCCTGGTACTCGGGTGCAACATTCCAGACGCTTTACTAACACTCTCCCGACTTGGAGAGTCAGTGCCTTTAACCTCCTGTTTGGCCCAGTTTGCAATTTCTGCGGAAGATGAACAGGAATAGGGAGAACCAATGAGAGACTAGCTGGAGGTGTCTGGACGGGCAAATTTAACTCTCATTTCCCACCAGGAAGAGGAATTAACCAAAGGCTCAGCGTGCCATGCCGGAACCACATTAGGGCCTGAAGCAATCCTGCGGTGTTGCGGCCAGCTCACAAGAAAGCGAGTTGAAGAAAGGAGATCAGGGGCACTGTAATTCACAAACCTGCAGAGTTATAAATGACAGCTATCGTCCAAAAATATACTGAAGTAAGGCTGCCAAGAGGACTTGAAAGCGGGGCCGAATTGCAGGAAACCGATTTCAGGAGGTAGACTGGAATTGCATTTAAAGCATAGGAAAAGAGGCAGAACGTCCACAATGATGCACTTGGCCAAAAAGGGCGTATGCGTTTTTTCCTGAATATATTCAGGAAAAAACGCATACGCCCTTTTTGGCCAACCAAGCAAGCTTGCAAAGGAAATCTGCACTACAATGAAGTCTCACTTCCCCCCGGTCATAAGGGCCATCTGATAAAAGTGTAAAATCCAGAAAGGCAGGACAGGCCATGGAGAACTGGGAGCCTTGTTATGCTGATGGGCGGGATGTAAATTGCCAACAGCCACTCGGGAGAAGTGTATGGTGTTTCCTGAAACATCTAAAAAACAAAGCAACAGAGCCTAGGGCACTTCCACTTATGGTCCTATAGCTTAGGGAAATGAAAATCAAAAAGACACAGCCACCCCAAAGTTTGGGACGGCTCTGTTTACAAGAACCTCGTTTACGGTACAAGTTCAATATCGCAGAAAGTGAAAAATGGATGAAGAAGTTGTGGTACTTACGTACAATGCAATATCACTCAGCAATGACATCTATGTCATCAGGCCCGTAGCAGCATAATGAGTGCATTCAGGTATGATGATTCTAACTGAAATAAGTCACACAGAAAAAAAAACATCATAAGCTATCACTAATACACGGAATGTAAACTTGGCTACACAGGAACTGGATTACAAAACAGAACAGGGTCTCAAATTTAGAAAACCAACTTATGCTTGCTTAAGGGGAAAGGTGAGTTGGGGTGCTGCATAAAACCAGAGATTGAAATGAGCACAGAGTAAGTTCCTTAAGCCAAATATGGAATAGACAAGAGCTACTCCTTGCTCAACGAAATGGACTCAACACCCCATATTAAACGCCTAAGAATGTACCTGACTAGTAAGTATCTTAAAACCTATGGATTGCTATGTCTCCGAAAGGGAATCAAGCATGTGTACAGGGGCATAAACGCAGCAGTGATAGGATTGGAGAGGTTCGGTGAGCAAATGAAGACCCTTTGAAGTCATATTGCACGGTACCCATTCCACGGGTCACAACTCTCCAGGTTTAAGGGATTCTTCCTTCAGCTAAAACATGCATGTGGAACCCAGAGTATGATCAACCGTGTGATCGGGAGACGTGTTCAAATATGTCTCCGTTCTCGTCCCCTGGTACTCGGGTGCAACATTCCAGACGCTTTACTAACACTCTCCCGACTTGGAGAGTCAGTGCCTTTAACCTCCTGTTTGGCCCAGTTTGCAATTTCTTCGGAAGATGAACAGGAATAGGGAGAACCAATGAGAGACTAGCTGGAGGTGTCTAGACGGGCAAATTTAACTCTCATTTCCCACCAGGAAGAGGAATTAACCAAAGGCTCAGCGTGCCGTGCCGGAACCAGATTAGGGCCTGAAGCAATCCTGCGGTGTTGCGGCCAGCTCACAAGAAAGCGAGTTGAGGAAAGGAGCTCCGGGACACTGTAATTCACAAACCTGCAGAGTTATAAATGACAGCTATCGTCCAAAAATATACTGAAGTAAGGCTGCCAAGAGGACTTGAAAGCGGGGCAGAATTGCAGGAAACCGATTTCAGGAGGTAGACTGGAATTGCATTGAAAGCATAGGAAAAGAGGCAGAACGTCCACAATGATGCACTTGGCCAAAAAGGGCGTATGCGTTTTTTCCTGAATATATTCAGGAAAAAACGCATACGCCCTTTTTGGCCAACCAAGCAAGCTTGCAAAGGAAATCTGCACTACAATGAAATCTCACTTCCCCCCGGTCAAAAGGGCCATGTGAAAAAAGTGTAAAATCCAGAAAGGCAGGACAGGCCATGGAGAACTGGGAGCCTTGTTATGCTGATGGGCGGGATGTAAATTGCCAACAGCCACTCGGGAGAAGTGTATGGTGTTTCCTGAAACATCTAAAAAACAAAGCAACAGAGCCTAGGGCACTTCCACTTATGGTCCTATAGCTTAGGGAAATGAAAATCAAAAAGACACAGCCACCCCAAAGTTTGGGACGGCTCTGTTTACAAGAACCTCGTTTACGGTACAAGTTCAATATCGCAGAAAGTGAAAAATGGATGAAGAAGCTGTGGTACTTACGTACAATGCAATATCACTCAGCAATGACATCTATGTCATCAGGCCCGCAGCAGCATAATGAGTGGATTCAGGTATGATGATTCTACCTGAAATAAGTTACGCAGAAATAGAAACATCATAAGATATCACTAATACACGGAATGTAAACTTGGCTACACAGGAACTGGATTACAAAACAGAACAGGGTCTCAAATTTAGAAAACCAACTTATGCTTGCTTAAGAGGAAAGGTGAGTTGGGGTGCTGCATAAAACCAGAGATTGAAATGAGCACAGAGTAAGTTCCTTAAGCCAAATATGGAATAGACAAGAGCTACTCCTTGCTCAACGAAATGGACTCAACACCCCATATTAAACGCCTAAGAATGTACCTGACTTGTAAGTATCTTAAAACGTATGGATTGCTATGTCTCTGAAAGGGAATCAAGCGTGTGTACAGGGGCATAAATGCAGCAGTGATAGGATTGGAGAGGTTCGGTGAGCAAATGAACACCCTTTGAAGTCATATTGCATGGTACCCATTCCACGGGTCTCAACTCTCCAGGTTTAAGGGATTCTTCCTTCAGCTAAAACATGCATGTGGAACCCAGAGTATGATCAACTGTGTGATCGGGAGACGTCTTCAAATATGTCTCCGTTCTCGTCCCCTGGTACTCGGGTGCAACATTCCAGATGCTTTACTAACTCTCTCCCGACTTGGAGAGTCAGTGCCTTTAACCTCCTGTTTGGCCCAGTTTGCAATTTCTGCGGAAGATGAACAGGAATAAGGAGAACCAATGAGAGACTAGCTGGAGGTGTCTGGACGGGCAAATTTAACTCTCATTTCCCACCAGGAAGAGGAATTAACCAAAGGCTCAGCGTGCCGTGCCGGAACCAGATTAGGGCCTGAAGCAATCCTGCGGTGTTGCGGCCAGCTCACAAGAAAGCGAGTTGAAGAAAGGAGCTCAGGGGCACTGTAATTCACAAACCTGCAGAGTTATAAATGACAGCTATCGTCCAAAAATATACTGAAGTAAGGCTGCCAAGAGGACTTGAAAGCGGGGCAGAATTGCAGGAAACCGATTTCAGGAGGTAGACTGGAATTGCATTTAAAGCATAGGTAAAGAGGCAGAACGTCCACAATGATGCACTTGGCCAAAAAGTGCGTATGCGTTTTTTCCTGAATATATTCAGGAAAAAACGCATGCGCACTTTTTGGCCAACCAAGCAAGCTTGCAAAGGAAATCTGCACTACAATGAAGTTTCACTTCCTCCCGGTCAAAAGGGCCATCTGAAAAAAGTGTAAAATCCAGAAAGGCAGGACAGGCCATGGAGAACTGGGAGCCTTGTTATGCTGATGGGTGGGATGTAAATTGCCAACAGCCACTCCAGAGAAGTGTATGGTGTTTCCTGAAACATCTAAAAAACAAAGCAACAGAGCCTAGGGCCCTTCCACTTATGGTCCTATAGCTTAGGGAAATGAAAATCAAAAAGACACAGCCACCCCAAAGTTTGGGACGGCTCTGTTTACAAGAACCTCGTTTACGGTACAAGTTCAATATCGCAGAAAGTGAAAAATGGATGAAGAAGCTGTGGTACTTACGTACAATGCAATATCACTCAGCAATGACATCTATGTCATCAGGCACGTAGCAGCATAATGAGTGGATTCAGGTATGATGATTCTACCTGAAATAAGTCACACAGAAAAAGAAACATCATAAGATATCACTAATACACGGATTGTAAACTTGGCTACACAGGAACTGGATTACAAAACAGAACAGGGTCTCAAATTTAGAAAACCAACTTATGCTTGCTTAAGGGGAATGGTGAGTTGGGGTGCTGCATAAAACCAGAGATTGAAATGAGCACAGATAAAGTACCTTAAGCCAAATATGGAATAGACAAGAGCTACTCCTTGCTCAACGAAATGGACTCAACACCCCATATTAAACGCCTAAGAATGTACCTGACTAGTATCTTAAAACCTATGGATTGCTATGTGTCCGAAAGAGAATCAAGCGTGTGTACAGGGGCATAAACGCAGCAGTGGTAGAATTGGAGAGGTTCGGTGAGCAAATGAAGAACCTTTGAAGTCATATTGCACGGTACCCATTCCACGGGTCTCAACTCTCCAGCTTTAAGGGATTCTTCCTTCAGCTAAAACATGCATGTGGAACCCAGAGTATGATCAACCGTGTGATCGGGAGACGTGTTCAAATATGTCTCCGTTCTCGTCCCCTGTTTCTCGGGTGCAACATTCCAGACGATTTACTAACACTCTCCCGACTTGGAGAGTCAGTGCCTTTAACCTCCTGTTTGGCCCAGTTTGCAATTTCTGCGGAAGATGAACAGGAATAGGGAGAACCAATGAGAGACTAGCTGGAGGTGTCTGGACGGGCAAATTTAACTCTCATTTCCCACCAGGAAGAGGAATTAACCAAAGGCTCAGCGTGCCGTGCCGGAACCAGATTAGGGCCTGAAGCAATCCTGCGGTGTTGCGGCCAGCTCGCAAGAAAGCAAGTTGAAGAAAGGAGCTCAGGGTCACTGTAATTCACAAACCTGCAGAGTTATAAATGACAGCTATCGTCCAAAAATATACTGAAGTAAGGCTGCCAAGAGGACTTGAAAGCGGGGCAGAATTGCAGGAAACCGATTTCAGGAGGTAGACTGGAATTGCATTGAAAGCATAGGAAAAGAGGCAGAACGTCCACAATGATGCACTTGGCCAAAAAGGGCGTATGCGTTTTTTCCTGAATATATTCAGGAAAAAACGCATACGCCCTTTTTGGCCAACCAAGCAAGCTTGCAAAGGAAATCTGCACTACAATGAAGTCTCACTTCCCCCGGGTCAAAAGGGCCATCTGAAAAAAGTGTAAAATCCAGAAAGGCAGGACAGGCCATGGAGAACTGGGAGCCTTGTTATGCTGATGGGCGGGATGTAAATTGCCAACAGTCACTAGGCAGAAGTGTATGGTGTTTCCTGAAACATCTAAAAAACAAAGCAACAGAGCCTAGGGCACTTCCACTTATGGTCCTATAGCTTAAGAAATTAAAATCAAAAAGACACAGCCACCCCAAAGTTTGGGACGGCTCTGTATACAAGAACCTCGTTTATGGTACAAGTTCAATATCGCAGAAAGTGAAAAATGGATGAAGAAGTTTGGTACTTACGTACAATGCAATATCACTCAGCAATGACCTCTATGTCATCAGGCCCGTAGCAGCATAATGAGTGGATTCAGGTATGATGATTCTAACTGAAAGAAGTCACACAGAAAAAGAAACATCATAAGATATCACTAATACACGGAATGTAAACTTGGCTACACAGGAACTGGATTACAAAACAGAACAGGGTCTCAAATTTAGAAAACCAAATTATGCTTGCTTAAGGGGAAAGGTGAGTTGGGGTGCTGCATAAAACCAGAGATTGAAATGAGCACAGATAAAGTACCTTAAGCCAAATATGGAATAGACAAGAGCTACTCCTTGCTCAACGAAATGGACTCAACACCCCATATTAAACGCCTAAGAATGTACCTGACTAGTAAGTATCTTAAAACCTATGGATTGCTATGTGTCCGAAAGAGAATCAAGCGTGTGTACAGGGGCATAAACGCAGCAGTGGTAGAATTGGAGAGGTTCGGTGAGCAAATGAAGAACCTTTGAAGTCATATTGCACGGTACCCATTCCACGGGTCTCAACTCTCCAGCTTTAAGGGATTCTTCCTTCAGCTAAAACATGCATGTGGAACCCAGAGTATGATCAACCATGTGATCGGGAGACGTGTTCAAATATGTCTCCGTTCTCGTCCCCTGTTTCTCGGGTGCAACATTCCAGACGATTTACTAACACTCTCCCGACTTGGAGAGTCAGTGCCTTTAACCTCCTGTTTGGCCCAGTTTGCAATTTCTGCGGAAGATGAACAGGAATAGGGAGAACCAATGAGAGACTAGCTGGAGGTGCCTGGACGGGCAAATTTAACTCTCATTTCCCACCAGGAAGAGGAATTAACCAAAGGCTCAGCGTGCCGTGCCGGAACCAGATTAGGGCTTGAAGCAATCCTGCGGTGTTGCGGCCAGCTCGCAAGAAAGCAAGTTGAAGAAAGGAGCTCAGGGTCACTGTAATTCACAAACATGCAGAGTTATAAATGACAGCTATCGTCCAAAAATATACTGAAGTAAGGCTGCCAAGAGGACTTGAAAGCGGGGCAGAATTGCAGGAAACCGAGTTCAGGAGGTAGACTGGAATTGCATTGAAAGCATAGGAAAAGAGGCAGAACGTCCACAATGATGCACTTGGCCAAAAAGGGCGTATGCGTTTTTTCCTGAATATATTCAGGAAAAAACGCATACGCCCTTTTTGGCCAACCAAGCAAGCTTGCAAAGGAAATCTGCACTACAATGAAGTCTCACTTCCCCCCGGTCATAAGGGCCATCTGAAAAAAGTGTAAAATCCAGAAAGGCAGGACAGGCCATGGAGAACTGGGAGCCTTGTTATGCTGATGGGCGGGATGTAAATTGCCAACAGCCACTCGGGAGAAGTGTATGGTGTTTCCTGACACATCTAAAAAACAAAGCAACAGAGCCTAGGGCACTTCCACTTATGGTCCTATAGCTTAGGGAAATGAAAATCAAAAAGACACAGCCACCCCAAAGTTTGGGACGGCTCTGTTTACAAGAACCTCGTTTACGGTACAAGTTCAATATCGCAGAAAGTGAAAAATGGATGAAGAAGTTGTGGTACTTACGTACAATGCAATATCACTCAGCAATGACATCTATGTCATCAGGCCCGTAGCAGCATAATGAGTGGATTCAGCTATGATGATTCTAACTGAAAGAAGTCACACAGAAAAAGAAACATCATAAGATATCACTAATACACGCAATGTAAACATGGCTACACAGGAACTGGATTACAAAACAGAACAGGGTCTCAAATTTAGAAAACCAACTTATGCTTGCTTAAGGGGAAAGGTGAGTTGGGGTGCTGCATAAAACCAGAGATTGAAATGAGCACAGATAAAGTTCCTTAAGCCAAATATGGAATAGACAAGAGCTACTCCTTGCTCAATGAAATGGACTTAACACCCCATATTAAACGCCTAAGAATGTACCTGACTAGTAAGTATCTTAAAACCTATGGATTGCTATGTCTCCGAAAGGGAATCAAGCGTGTGTAGAGGGGAATAAACGCAGCAGTGATAGGATTGGAGAGGTTCGGTGAGCAAATGAAGACCCTTTGAAGTCATATTGCATGGTACCCATTCCACGGGTCTCAACTCTCCAGGTTTAAGGGATTCTTCCTTCAGCTAAAACATGCATGTGGAACCCAGAGTATGATCAACTGTGTGATCGGGAGACGTGTTCAAATATGTCTCCGTTCTCGTCCCCTGGTACTCGGGTGCAACATTCCAGATGCTTTACTAACACTCTCCCGACTTGGAGAGTCAGTGCCTTTAACCTCCTGTTTGGCCCAGTTTGCAATTTCTGCGGAAGATGAACAGGAATAGGGAGAACCAATGAGAGACTAGCTGGAGGTGTCTGGACGGGCAAATTTAACTCTCATTTCCCACCAGGAAGAGGAATTAACCAAAGGCTCAGCGTGCCGTGCCGGAACCAGATTAGGGCCTGAAGCAATCCTGCGGTGTTGCGGCCAGTTCACAAGAAAGCGAGTTGAAGAAAGGAGCTCAGGGGCACTGTAATTCACAAACCTGCAGAGTTATAAATGACAGCTATCGTCCAAAAATATACTGAAGTAAGGCTGCCAAGAGGACTTGAAAGCGGGGCAGAATTGCAGGAAACCGATTTCAGGAGGTAGACTGAAATTGCATTGAAAGCATAGGAAAAGAGGCAGAAAGTCCACAATGATGCACTTGGCCAAAAAGGGCGTATGCGTTTTTTCCTGAATATATTCAGGAAAAAACGCATACGCCCTTTATGGCCAACCAAGCAAGCTTGCAAAGGAAATCTGCACTACAATGAAGTCTCACTTCCCCCGGGTCAATAGGGCCATCTGAAAAAAGTGTAAAATCCAGAAAGGCAGGACAGGCCATGGAGAACTGGGAGCCTTGTTATGCTGATGGGCGGGATGTAAATTGCCAACAGCCACTCGGGAGAAGTGTATGTGTTTCCTGAAACATCTAAAAAACAAAGCAACAGAGCCTAGGGCACTTCCACTTATGGTCCAATAGCTTAGGGAAATGAAAATCAAAAAGACACAGCCACCCCAAAGTTTGGGACGGCTCTGTTTACAAGAACCTCGTTTACGGTACAAGTTCAATATCGCAGAAAGTGAAAAATGGATGAAGAAGCTGTGGTACTTACGTACAATGCAATATCACTCAGCCCTGACATCTATGTCATCAGGCCCATAGCAGCATAATGAGTGGATTCAGGTATGATGATTCTACCTGAAATAAGTCACACAGAAAAAGAAACATCATAAGATATCACTAATACACGGAATGTAAACTTGGCTACACAGGAACTGGATTACAAAACAGAACAGGGTCTCAAATTTAGAAAACCAACTTATGCTTGCTTAAGGGGAAAGGTGAGTTGGGGTGCTGCATAAAACCAGAGATTGTAATGAGCACAGATAATGTTACTTAAGCCAAATATGGAATAGACAAGAGCTACTCCTTGCTCAACGAAATGGACTCAACACCCCATATTAAGCGCCTAAGAATGTACCTGACTAGTAAGTATCTTAAAACCTATGGATTGCTATATCTCCAAAAGGGAATCAAGCGTGTGTAGAGGGGAATAAACGCAGCAGTGATAGGATTGGAGAGGTTCGGTGAGCAAATGAAGACCCTTTGAAGTCATATTGCATGGTACCCATTCCACGGGTATCAACTCTCCAGGTTTAAGGGATTCTTCCTTCAGCTAAAACATGCATGTGGAACTCAGAGTATGATCAACCGTGTGATCGGGAGATGTGTTCAAATATGTCTCCGTTCTCGTCCCCTGGTACTCGGGTGCAACATTCCAGACGCTTTACTAACACTCTCCCGACTTGGAGAGTCAGTGCCTTTAACCTCCTGTTTGGCCCAGTTTGCAATTTCTGCGGAAGATGAACAGGAATAGGGAGAACCAATGAGAGACTAGCTGGAGGTGTCTGGACGGGCAAATTTAACTCTCATTTCCCACCAGGAAGAGGAATTAACCAAAGGCTCAGCGTGCCGTGCCGGAACCACATTAGGGCCTGAAGCAATCTTGCAGTGTTGCGGCCAGCTCACAAGAAAGCGAGTTGAAGAAAGGAGCTCAGGGGCACTGTAATTCACAAACCTGCAGAGTTATAAATGACAGCTATCGTCCAAAAATATACTGAAGTAAGGCTGCCAAGAGGACTTGAAAGCGGGGCAGAATTGCAGGAAACCGATTTCAGGAGGTAGACTGGAATTGCATTGAAAGCATAGGAAAAGAGGCAGAACGTCCACAATGATGCACTTGGCCAAAAAGGGCGTATGCGTTTTTTCCTGAATATATTCAGGAAAAAACGCATACGCCCTTTTTGGCCAACCAAGCAAGCTTGCAAAGGAAATCTGCACTACAATGAAGTCTCACTTCCCCCCGGTCAAAAGGGCCATCTGAAAAAAGTGTAAAATCCAGAAAGGCAGGACAGGCCATGGAGAACTGGGAGCCTTGTTATGCTGATGGGCGGGATGTAAATTGCCAACAGCCACTCGGGAGAAGTGTATGTGTTTCCTGAAACATCTAAAAAACAAAGCAACAGAGCCTAGGGCACTTCCACTTATGGTCCTATAGCTTAGGGAAATGAAAATCAAAAAGACACAGCCACCCCAAAGTTTGGGACGGCTCTGTTTACAAGAACCTCGTTTACGGTACAAGTTCAATATCGCAGAAAGTGAAAAATGGATGAAGAAGCTGTGGTACTTACGTACAATGCAATATCACTCAGCAATGACATCTATGTCATCAGGCACGTAGCAGCATAATGAGTGGATTCAGGTATGATGATTCTACCTGAAATAAGTCACACAGAAAAAGAAACATCATAAGATATCACTAATACACGGAATGTAAACTTGGCTACACAGGAACTGGATTACAAAACAGAACAGGGTCTCAAATTTAGAAAACCAACTTATGCTTGCTTAAGAGGAAAGGTGAGTTGGGGTGCTGCATAAAACCAGAGATTGTAATGAGCACAGATAAAGTTCCTTAAGCCAAATATGGAATAGACAAGAGCTACTCCTTGCTCAACGAAATGGACTCAACACCCCATATTAAACGCCTAAGAATGTACCTGACTAGTCAGTATCTTAAAACCTATGGATTGCTATGTCTCCGAAAGAGAATCAAGCGTGTGTACAGGGGCATAAACGCAGCAGTGATAGGATTGGAGAGGTTCGGTGAGCAAATGAAGACCCTTTGAAGTCATATTGCATGGTACCCATTCCACGGATCACAACTCTCCAGGTTTAAGGGATTCTTCCTTCAGCTAAAACATGCATGTGGAACCCAGAGTATGATCAACCGTGTGATCGGGAGACGTGTTCAAATATGTCTCCGTTCTCGTCCCCTGGTACTCGGGTGCAACATTCCAGACGCTTTACTAACACTCTCCCGACTTGGAGAGTCAGTGCCTTTAACCTCCTGTTTGGCCCAGTTTGCAATTTCTGCGGAAGATGAACAGGAATAGGGAGAACCAATGAGAGACGAGCTGGAGGTGTCTGGACGGCCAAATTTAACTCTCATTTCCCACCAGGAAGAGGAATTAACCAAAGGCTCAGCGTGCCGTGCCGGAACCAGATTAGGGCCTGAAGCAATCCTGCGGTGTTTCGGCCAGCTCACAAGAAAGCGAGTTGAGGAAAGGAGCTCCGGGGCACTGTAATTCACAAACCTGCAGAGTTATAAATGACAGCTATCGTCCAAAAATATACTGAAGTAAGGCTGCCAAGAGGACTTGAAAGCGGGGCAGAATTGCAGGAAACCGATTTCAGGAGGTAGACTGGAATTGCATTTAAAGCATAGGAAAAGAGGCAGAACGTCCACAATGATGCACTTGGCCAAAAAGGGCGTATGCGTTTTTTCCTGAATATATTCAGGAAAAAACGCATACGCCCTTTTTGGCCAACCAAGCAAGCTTGCAAAGGAAATCTGCACTACAATGAAGTCTCACTTCCCCCCGGTCAAAAGGGCCATCTGAAAAAAGTGTAAAATCCAGAAAGGCAGGACAGGCCATGGAGAACTGGGAGCCTTGTTATGCTGATGGGCGGGATGTAAATTGCCAACAGCCACTCGGGAGAAGTGTATGTGTTTCCTGAAACATCTAAAAAACAAAGCAACAGAGCCTAGGGTACTTCCACTTATGGTCCTATAGCTTAGGGAAATGAAAATCAAAAAGACACAGCCACCCCAAAGTTTGGGACGGCTCTGTATACAAGAACCTCGTTTATGGTACAAGTCCAATATCGCAGAAAGTGAAAAATGGATGAAGAAGTTTGGTACTTACGTACAATGCAATATCACTCAGCAATGACCTCTATGTCATCAGGCCCGTAGCAGCATAATGAGTGGATTCAGGTATGATGATTCTAACTGAAAGAAGTCACACAGAAAAAGAAACATCATAAGATATCACTAATACACGGAATGTAAGCTTGGCTACACAGGAACTGGATTACAAAACAGAACAGGGTCTCAAATTTAGAAAACCAACTTATGCTTGCTTAAGGGGAAAGGTGAGTTGGGGTGCTGCATAAAACCAGAGATTGAAATGAGCACAGATAAAGTTCCTTAAGCCAAATATGGAATAGACAAGAGCTACTCCTTGCTCAACGAAATGGACTCAACACCCCATATTAAACGCCTAAGAATGTACCTGACTAGTAAGTATCTTAAAACCTATGGATTGCTATGTCTCCGAAAGAGAATCAAGCGTGTGTACAGGGGCATAAATGCAGCAGTGATAGGATTGGAGAGGTTCGGTGAGCAAATGAAGACCCTCTGAAGTCATATTGCATGGTACCCATTCCACGGGTCTCAACTCTCCAGGTTTAAGGGATTCTTCCTTCAGCTAAAACATGCATGTGGAACCCAGAGTATGATCAACCATGTGATCGGGAGACGTGTTCAAATATGTCTCCGTTCTCGTCCTCTGGTACTCGGGTGCAACATTCCAGACGCTTTACTAACACTCTCCCGACTTGGAGAGTCAGTGCCTTTAACCTCCTGTTTGGCCCAGTTTGCAATTTCTGCGGAAGATGAACAGGAATAGGGAGAACCAATGAGAGACTAGCTGGAGGTGTCTGGACGGGCAAATTTAACTCTCATTTCCCACCAGGAAGAGGAATTAACCAAAGGCTCAGCGTGCAGTGCTGGAACCAGATTAGGGCCTGAAGCAATCTTGCGGTGTTGCGGCCAGCTCACAAGAAATCGAGTTGAGGAAAGGAGCTCCGGGACACTGTAATTCACAAACCTGCAGAGTTATAAATGACAGCTATCGTCCAAAACTATACTGAAGTAAGGCTGCCAAGAGGACTTGAAAGTGGGGCAGAATTGCAGGAAACCGATTTCAGGAGGTAGACTGGAATTGCATTGAAAGCATAGGAAAAGAGGCAGAAAGTCCACAATGATGCACTTGGCCAAAAAGGGCGTATGCGTTTTTTCCTGAATATATTCAGGAAAAAACGCATACGCCCTTTATGGCCAACCAAGCAAGCTTGCAAAGGAAATCTGCACTACAATGAAGTCTCACTTCCCCCGGGTCAATAGGGCCATCTGAAAAAAGTGTAAAATCCAGAAAGACAGGACAGGCCATGGAGAACTGGGAGCCTTGTTATGCTGATGGGCGGAATGTAAATTGCCAACAGCCACTCGGGAGAAGTGTATGTGTTTCCTGAAACATCTAAAAAACAAAGCAACAGAGCCTAGGGCACTTCCACTTATGGTCCTATAGCTTAGGGAAATGAAAATCAAAAAGACACAGCCACCCCAAAGTTTGGGACGGCTCTGTTTACAAAACCTCGTTTACGGTACAAATTCAATATCGCAGAAAGTGAAAAATGGATGAAGAAGTTGTGGTACTTACGTACAATGCAATATCACTCAGCAATGACCTCTATGTCATCAGGCCCGTAGCAGCATAATGAGTGGATTCAGGTATGATGATTCTAACTGAAAGAAGTCACACAGAAAAAGAAACATCATAAGATATCACTAATACACGGAATGTAAACTTGGCTACACAGGAACTGGATTACAAAACAGAACAGGGTCTCAAATTTAGAAAACCAAATTATGCTTGCTTAAGGGGAAAGGTGAGTTGGGGTGCTGCATAAAACCAGAGATTGAAATGAGCACAGATAAAGTACCTTAAGCCAAATATGGAATAGACAAGAGCTACTCCTTGCTCAACGAAATGGACTCAACACCCCATATTAAACGCCTAAGAATGTACCTGACTAGTAAGTATCTTAAAACCTATGGATTGCTATGTGTCCGAAAGAGAATCAAGCGTGTGTACAGGGGCATAAACGCAGCAGTGGTAGGACTGGAGAGGTTCGGTGAGCAAATGAAGAACCTTTGAAGTCATATTGCACGGTACCCATTCCACGGGTCTCAACTCTCCAGCTTTAAGGGATTCTTCCTTCAGCTAAAACATGCATGTGGAACCCAGAGTATGATCAACCATGTGATCGGGAGACGTGTTCAAATATGTCTCCGTTCTCGTCCCCTGTTTCTCGGGTGCAACATTCCAGACGATTTACTAACACTCTCCCGACTTGGAGAGTCAGTGCCTTTAACCTCCTGTTTGGTCCAGTTTGCAATTTCTGCGGAAGATGAACAGGAATAGGGAGAACCAATGAGAGACTAGCTGGAGGTGCCTGGACGGGCAAATTTAACTCTCATTTCCCACCAGGAAGAGGAATTAACCAAAGGCTCAGCGTGCCGTGCCGGAACTAGATTAGGGCCTGAAGCAATCCTGCGGTGTTGCGACCAGCTCGCAAGAAAGCAAGTTGAAGAAAGGAGCTCAGGGTCACTGTAATTCACAAACATGCAGAGTTATAAATGACAGCTATCGTCCAAAAATATACTGAAGTAAGGCTTCCAAGAGGACTTGAAAGCGGGGCAGAATTGCAGGAAACCGAGTTCAGGAGGTAGACTGGAATTGCATTGAAAGCATAGGAAAAGAGGCAGAACGTCCACAATGATGCACTTGGCCAAAAAGGGCGTATGCGTTTTTTCCTGAATATATTCAGGAAAAAACGCATACGACCTTTTTGGCCAACCAAGCAAGCTTGCAAAGGAAATCTGCACTACAATGAAGTCTCACTTCCCCCCGGTCATAAGGGCCATCTGAAAAAAGTGTAAAATCCAGAAAGGCAGGACAGGCCATGGAGAACTGGGAGCCTTGTTATGCTGATGGGCGGGATGTAAATTGCCAACAGCCACTCGGGAGAAGTGTATGGTGTTTCCTGACACATCTAAAAAACAAAGCAACAGAGCCTAGGGCACTTCCACTTATGGTCCTATAGCTTAGGGAAATGAAAATCAAAAAGACACAGCCACCCCAAAGTTTGGGACGGCTCTGTTTACAAGAACCTCGTTTACGGTACAAGTTCAATATCGCAGAAAGTGAAAAATGGATGAAGAAGTTGTGGTACTTACGTACAATGCAATATCACTCAGCAATGACATCTATGTCATCAGGCCCGTAGCAGCATAATGAGTGGATTCAGCTATGATGATTCTAACTGAAAGAAGTCACACAGAAAAAGAAACATCATAAGATATCACTAATACACGCAATGTAAACATGGCTACACAGGAACTGGATTACAAAACAGAACAGGGTCTCAAATTTAGAAAACCAACTTATGCTTGCTTAAGGGGAAAGGTGAGTTGGGGTGCTGCATAAAACCAGAGATTGAAATGAGCACAGATAAAGTTCCTTAAGCCAAATATGGAATAGACAAGAGCTACTCCTTGCTCAATGAAATGGACTTAACACCCCATATTAAACGCCTAAGAATGTACCTGACTAGTAAGTATCTTAAAACCTATGGATTGCTATGTCTCCGAAAGGGAATCAAGCGTGTGTAGAGGGGAATAAACGCAGCAGTGATAGGATTGGAGAGGTTCGGTGAGCAAATGAAGACCCTTTGAAGTCATATTGCATGGTACCCATTCCACGGGTCTCAACTCTCCAGGTTTAAGGGATTCTTCCTTCAGCTAAAACATGCATGTGGAACCCAGAGTATGATCAACCGTGTGATCGGGAGACGTCTTCAAATATGTCTCCGTTCTCGTCCCCTGGTACTCGGGTGCAACATTCCAGATGCTTTACTAACACTCTCCCGACTTGGAGAGTCAGTGCCTTTAACCTCCTGTTTGGCCCAGTTTGCAATTTCTGCGGAAGATGAACAGGAATAGGGAGAACCAATGAGAGACTAGCTGGAGGTGTCTGGACGGGCAAATTTAACTCTCATTTCCCACCAGGAAGAGGAATTAACCAAAGGCTCAGCGTGCCGTGCCGGAACCAGATTAGGGCCTGAAGCAATCCTGCGGTGTTGCGGCCAGTTCACAAGAAAGCGAGTTGAAGAAAGGAGCTCAGGGGCACTGTAATTCACAAACCTGCAGAGTTATAAATGACAGCTATCGTCCAAAAATATACTGAAGTAAGGCTGCCAAGAGGACTTGAAAGCGGGGCAGAATTGCAGGAAACCGATTTCAGGAGGTATACTGGAATTGCATTTAAAGCATAGGAAAAGAGGCAGAACGTCCACAATGATGCACTTGGCCAAAAAGGGCGTATGCGTTTTTTCCTATTCAGGAAAAAACGCATACGCCCTTTTTGGCCAACCAAGCAAGCTTGCAAAGGAAATCTGCACTACAATGAAGTCTCACTTCCCCCCGGTCAAAAGGGCCATCTGAAAAAAGTGTAAAATCCAGAAAGGCAGGACAGGCCATGAAGAACTGGGAGCCTTGTTATGCTGATGGGCGGGATGTAAATTGCCAACAGTCACTAGGCAGAAGTGTATGGTGTTTCCTGAAACATCTAAAAAACAAAGCAACAGAGCCTAGGGCACTTCCACTTATGGTCCTATAGCTTAAGGAAATTAAAATCAAAAAGACACAGCCACCCCAAAGTTTGGGACGGCTCTGTATACAAGAACCTCGTTTATGGTACAAGTTCAATATCGCAGAAAGTGAAAAATGGATGAAGAAGTTTGGTACTTACGTACAATGCAATATCACTCAGCAATGACATCTATGTCATCAGGCACGTAGCAGCATAATGAGTGCATTCAGGTATGATGATTCTAACTGAAATAAGTCACACAGAAAAAGAAACATCATAAGATATCACTAATACACGGAATGTAAACTTGGCTACACAGGAACTGGATTACAAAACAGAACAGGGTCTCAAATTTAGAAAACCAACTTATGCTTGCTTAAGGGGAAAGGTGAGTTGGGGTGCTGCATAAAACCAGAGATTGAAATGAGCACAGATAAAATTCCTTAAGCCAAATATGGAATAGACAAGAGCTACTCCTTGCTCAACGAAATGGACTCAACACCCCATATTAAACGCCTAAGAATGTACCTGACTAGTAAGTATCTTAAAACCTATGGATTGCTATGTCTCCGAAAGAGAATCAAGTGTGTGTACAGGGGCATAAACGCAGCAGTGATAGGATTGGAGAGGTTCGGTGAGCAAATGAAGACCCTCTGAATTCATATTGCATGGTACCCATTCCACGGGTCTCAACTCTCCAGGTTTAAGGGATTCTTCCTTCAGCTAAAACATGCATGTGGAACCTAGAGTATGATCAACCGTGTGATCGGGAGACGTGTTCAAATATGTCTCCGTTCTCGTCCTCTGGTACTCGGGTGCAACATTCCAGACGCTTTACTAACACTCTCCCGACTTGGAGAGTCAGTGCCTTTAACCTCCTGTTTGGCCCAGTTTGCAATTTCTGCGGAAGATGAACAGGAATAGGGAGAACCAATGAGAGACTAGCTGGAGGTGTCTGGACGGGCAAATTTAACTCTCATTTCCCACCAGGAAGAGGAATTAACCAAAGGCTCAGCGTGCAGTGCCGGAACCAGATTAGGGCCTGAAGCAATCCTGCGGTGTTGCGGCCAGCTCACAAGAAATCGAGTTGAGGAAAGGAGCTCCGGGACACTGTAATTCACAAACCTGCAGAGTTATAAATGACAGCTATCGTCCAAAAATATACTGAAGTAAGGCTGCCAAGAGGACTTGAAAGTGGGGCAGAATTGCAGGAAACCGATTTCAGGAGGTAGACTGGAATTGCATTGAAAGCATAGGAAAAGAGGCAGAACGTCCACAATGATGCACTTGGCCAAAAAGGGCGTATGCGTTTTTTCCTGAATATATTCAGGAAAAAACGCATACGCCCTTTATGGCCAACCAAGCAAGCTTGCAAAGGAAATCTGCACTACAATGAAGTCTCACTTCCCCCGGGTCAATAGGGCCATCTGAAAAAAGTGTAAAATCCAGAAAGGCAGGACAGGCCATGGAGAACTGGGAGCCTTGTTATGCTGATGGGCGGGATGTAAATTGCCAACAGCCACTCGGGAGAAGTGTATGGTGTTTCCTGACACATCTAAAAAACAAAGCAACAGAGCCTAGGGCACTTCCACTTATGGTCCTATAGCTTAGGGAAATGAAAATCAAAAAGACACAGCCACCCCAAAGTTTGGGACGGCTCTGTTTACAAGAACCTCATTTACGGTACAAGTTCAATATCACAGAAAGTGAAAAATGGATGAAGAAGCTGTGGTACTTACGTACAATGCAATATCACTCAGCAATGACATCTATGTCATCAGGCCCGTAGCAGCATAATGAGTGGATTCAGCTATGATGATTCTAACTGAAAGAAGTCACACAGAAAAAGAAACATCATAAGATATCACTAATACACGCAATGTAAACATGGCTACACAGGAACTGGATTACAAAACAGAACAGGGTCTCAAATTTAGAAAACCAACTTATGCTTGCTTAAGGGGAAAGGTGAGTTGGGGTGCTGCATAAAACCAGAGATTGAAATGAGCACAGATAAAGTTCCTTAAGCCAAATATGGAATAGACAAGAGCTACTCCTTGCTCAATGAAATGGACTTAACACCCCATATTAAACGCCTAAGAATGTACCTGACTAGTAAGTATCTTAAAACCTATGGATTGCTATGTCTCCGAAAGGGAATCAAGCGTGTGTAGAGGGGAATAAACGCAGCAGTGATAGGATTGGAGCAGTTCGGTGAGCAAATGAAGACCCTTTGAAGTCATATTGCATGGTACCCATTCCACGGGTCTCAACTCTCCAGGTTTAAGGGATTCTTCCTTCAGCTAAAACATGCATGTGGAACCCAGAGTATGATCAACCGTGTGATCGGGAGACGTCTTCAAATATGTCTCCGTTCTCGTCCCCTGGTCCTCGGGTGCAACATTCCAGACGCTTTACTAACACTCTCCCGACTTGGAGAGTCAGTGCCTTTAACCTCCTGTTTGGCCCAGTTTGCAATTTCTGCGGAAGGTGAACAGGAATAGGGAGAACCAATGAGAGACTAGCTGGAGGTGTCTGGACGGGCAAATTTAACTCTCATTTCCCACCAGGAAGAGGAATTAACCAAAGGCTCAGCGTGCCATGCCGGAACCAGATTAGGGCCTGAAGCAATCCTGCGGTGTTGCGGCCAGCTCACAAGGAAGCGAGTTGAAGGAAGGAGTTCAGGGGCACTGTAATTCACAAACCTGCAGAGTTATAAATGACAGCTATCGTCCAAAAATATACTGAAGTAAGGCTGCCAAGAGGACTTGAAAGCGGGGCAGAATTGCAGGAAACCGATTTCAGGAGGTATACTGGAATTGCATTTAAAGCATAGGAAAAGAGGCAGAACGTCCACAATGATGCACTTGGCCAAAAAGGGCGTATGCGTTTTTTCCTATTCAGGAAAAAACGCATACGCCCTTTTTGGCCAACCAAGCAAGCTTGCAAAGGAAATCTGCACTACAATGAAGTCTCACTTCCCCCCGGTCAAAAGGGCCATCTGAAAAAAGTGTAAAATCCAGAAAGGCAGGACAGGCCATGAAGAACTGGGAGCCTTGTTATGCTGATGGGCGGGATGTAAATTGCCAACAGTCACTAGGCAGAAGTGTATGGTGTTTCCTGAAACATCTAAAAAACAAAGCAACAGAGCCTAGGGCACTTCCACTTATGGTCCTATAGCTTAAGGAAATTAAAATCAAAAAGACACAGCCACCCCAAAGTTTGGGACGGCTCTGTATACAAGAACCTCGTTTATGGTACAAGTTCAATATCGCAGAAAGTGAAAAATGGATGAAGAAGTTTGGTACTTACGTACAATGCAATATCACTCAGCAATGACATCTATGTCATCAGGCACGTAGCAGCATAATGAGTGCATTCAGGTATGATGATTCTAACTGAAATAAGTCACACAGAAAAAGAAACATCATAAGATATCACTAATACACGGAATGTAAACTTGGCTACACAGGAACTGGATTACAAAACAGAACAGGGTCTCAAATTTAGAAAACCAACTTATGCTTGCTTAAGGGGAAAGGTGAGTTGGGGTGCTGCATAAAACCAGAGATTGAAATGAGCACAGATAAAATTCCTTAAGCCAAATATGGAATAGACAAGAGCTACTCCTTGCTCAACGAAATGGACTCAACACCCCATATTAAACGCCTAAGAATGTACCTGACTAGTAAGTATCTTAAAACCTATGGATTGCTATGTCTCCGAAAGAGAATCAAGTGTGTGTACAGGGGCATAAACGCAGCAGTGATAGGATTGGAGAGGTTCGGTGAGCAAATGAAGACCCTCTGAATTCATATTGCATGGTACCCATTCCACGGGTCTCAACTCTCCAGGTTTAAGGGATTCTTCCTTCAGCTAAAACATGCATGTGGAACCTAGAGTATGATCAACCGTGTGATCGGGAGACGTGTTCAAATATGTCTCCGTTCTCGTCCTCTGGTACTCGGGTGCAACATTCCAGACGCTTTACTAACACTCTCCCGACTTGGAGAGTCAGTGCCTTTAACCTCCTGTTTGGCCCAGTTTGCAATTTCTGCGGAAGATGAACAGGAATAGGGAGAACCAATGAGAGACTAGCTGGAGGTGTCTGGACGGGCAAATTTAACTCTCATTTCCCACCAGGAAGAGGAATTAACCAAAGGCTCAGCGTGCAGTGCCGGAACCAGATTAGGGCCTGAAGCAATCCTGCGGTGTTGCGGCCAGCTCACAAGAAATCGAGTTGAGGAAAGGAGCTCCGGGACACTGTAATTCACAAACCTGCAGAGTTATAAATGACAGCTATCGTCCAAAAATATACTGAAGTAAGGCTGCCAAGAGGACTTGAAAGTGGGGCAGAATTGCAGGAAACCGATTTCAGGAGGTAGACTGGAATTGCATTGAAAGCATAGGAAAAGAGGCAGAACGTCCACAATGATGCACTTGGCCAAAAAGGGCGTATGCGTTTTTTCCTGAATATATTCAGGAAAAAACGCATACGCCCTTTATGGCCAACCAAGCAAGCTTGCAAAGGAAATCTGCACTACAATGAAGTCTCACTTCCCCCGGGTCAATAGGGCCATCTGAAAAAAGTGTAAAATCCAGAAAGGCAGGACAGGCCATGGAGAACTGGGAGCCTTGTTATGCTGATGGGCGGGATGTAAATTGCCAACAGCCACTCGGGAGAAGTGTATGGTGTTTCCTGACACATCTAAAAAACAAAGCAACAGAGCCTAGGGCACTTCCACTTATGGTCCTATAGCTTAGGGAAATGAAAATCAAAAAGACACAGCCACCCCAAAGTTTGGGACGGCTCTGTTTACAAGAACCTCATTTACGGTACAAGTTCAATATCACAGAAAGTGAAAAATGGATGAAGAAGCTGTGGTACTTACGTACAATGCAATATCACTCAGCAATGACATCTATGTCATCAGGCCCGTAGCAGCATAATGAGTGGATTCAGCTATGATGATTCTAACTGAAAGAAGTCACACAGAAAAAGAAACATCATAAGATATCACTAATACACGCAATGTAAACATGGCTACACAGGAACTGGATTACAAAACAGAACAGGGTCTCAAATTTAGAAAACCAACTTATGCTTGCTTAAGGGGAAAGGTGAGTTGGGGTGCTGCATAAAACCAGAGATTGAAATGAGCACAGATAAAGTTCCTTAAGCCAAATATGGAATAGACAAGAGCTACTCCTTGCTCAATGAAATGGACTTAACACCCCATATTAAACGCCTAAGAATGTACCTGACTAGTAAGTATCTTAAAACCTATGGATTGCTATGTCTCCGAAAGGGAATCAAGCGTGTGTAGAGGGGAATAAACGCAGCAGTGATAGGATTGGAGCAGTTCGGTGAGCAAATGAAGACCCTTTGAAGTCATATTGCATGGTACCCATTCCACGGGTCTCAACTCTCCAGGTTTAAGGGATTCTTCCTTCAGCTAAAACATGCATGTGGAACCCAGAGTATGATCAACCGTGTGATCGGGAGACGTCTTCAAATATGTCTCCGTTCTCGTCCCCTGGTCCTCGGGTGCAACATTCCAGACGCTTTACTAACACTCTCCCGACTTGGAGAGTCAGTGCCTTTAACCTCCTGTTTGGCCCAGTTTGCAATTTCTGCGGAAGGTGAACAGGAATAGGGAGAACCAATGAGAGACTAGCTGGAGGTGTCTGGACGGGCAAATTTAACTCTCATTTCCCACCAGGAAGAGGAATTAACCAAAGGCTCAGCGTGCCATGCCGGAACCAGATTAGGGCCTGAAGCAATCCTGCGGTGTTGCGGCCAGCTCACAAGGAAGCGAGTTGAAGGAAGGAGTTCAGGGGCACTGTAATTCACAAACCTGCAGAGTTATAAATGACAGCTATCGTCCAAAAATATACTGAAGTAAGGCTGCCAAGAGGACTTGAAAGCGGGGCAGAATTGCAGGAAACCGATTTCAGGAGGTAGACTGGAATTGCATTTAAAGCATAGGAAAAGAGGCAGAACTTCCACAATGATGCACTTGGCCTAAAAGGGCGTATGCGTTTTTTCCTATTCAGGAAAAAACGCATACGCCCTTTTTGGCCAACCAAGCAAGCTTGCAAAGGAAATCTGCACTACAATGAAGTCTCACTTCCCCCCGGTCAAAAGGGCCATCTGAAAAAAGTGTAAAATCCAGAAAGGCAGGACAGGCCATAGAGAACTGGGAGCCTTGTTATGCTGATGGGCGGGATGTAAATTTCCAACAGTCACTCGGCATAAGTGTATGGTGTTTCCTGAAACATCTAAAAAACAAAGCAACAGAGCCTAGGGCACTTCCACTTATGGTCCTATAGCTTAAGGAAATTAAAATCAAAAAGACACAGCCACCCCAAAGTTTGGGACGGCTCTGTATACAAGAACCTCGTTTATGGTACAAGTTCAATATCGCAGAAAGTGAAAAATGGATAAAGAAGTTGTGGTACTTACGTACAATGCAATATCACTCAGCAATGACATCTATGTCATCAGGCCCGTAGCAGCATAATGAGTGCATTCAGGTATGATGATTCTAACTGAAATAAGTCACGCAGAAAAAGAAACATCATAAGCTATCTCTAATACACGGAATGTAAACTTGGCTACACAGGAACTGGATTACAAAACAGAACAGGGTCTCAAATTTAGAAAACCAACTTATGCTTGCTTAAGGGGAAAGGTGAGTTGGGGTGCTGCATAAAACCAGAGATTGAAATGAGCACAGATAAAGTTCCTTAAGCCAAATATGGAATAGACAAGAGCTACTCCTTGCTCAACGAAATGGACTCAACACCCCATATTAAACGCCTAAGAATGTACCTGACTAGTATGTATCTTAAAACCTATGGATTGCTATGTCTCCGAAAGAGAATCAAGCGTGTGTACAGGGGCATAAACGCAGCAGTGGTAGAATTGGAGAGGTTCGGTGAGCAAATGAAGACCCTTTGAAGTCATATTGCACGGTACCCATTCCACGGGTCTCAACTCTCCAGCTTTAAGGGATTCTTCCTTCAGCTAAATCATGCATGTGGAACCCAGAGTATGATCAACCGTGTGATCGGGAGACGTGTTCAAATATGTCTCCGTTCTTGTCCCCTGGTACTCGGGTGCAACATTCCAGATGCTTTACTAACACTCTCCCGACTTGGAGAGTCAGTGCCTTTAACCTCCTGTTTGGCCCAGTTTGCAATTTCTGCAGAAGATGAACAGGAATAGGGAGAACCAATGAGAGACTAGCTGGAGGTGTCTGGACGGGCAAATTTAACTCTCATTTCCCACCAGGAAGAGGAATTAACCAAAGGCTCAGCGTGCTGTGCCGGAACCACATTAGGGCCTGAAGCAATCCTGCGGTGTTGCGGCCAGCTCACAAGAAAGCGAGTTGAAGAAAGGAGCTCAGGGGGACTGTAATTCACAAACCTGCAGAGTTATAAATGACAGCTATCGTCCAAAAATATACTGAAGTAAGGCTGCCAAGAGGACTTGAAAGTGGAGCAGAATTGCAGGAAACTGATTTCAGGAGGTAGACTGGAATTGCATTTAAAGCATAGGAAAAGAGGCAGAACGTCCACAATGATGCACTTGGCCAAAAAGGGCGTATGCGTTTTTTCCTGAATATATTCAGGAAAAAACGCATACGTCCTTTTTGGCCAACCAAGCAAGCTTGCAAAGGAAATCTGCACTACAATGAAGTCTCCCTTCCCCCCGGTCATAAGGGCCATCTGAAAAAAGTGTAAAATCCAGAAAGGCAGGACAGGCCATGGAGAACTGGGAGCCTTGTTATGCTGATGGGCGGGATGAAAATTGCCAACAGCCACTCGGGAGAAGTGTATGGTGTTTCCTGAAACATCTAAAAAACAAAGCAACAGAGCCTAGGGCACTTCCACTTATGGTCCTATAGCTTTGGGAAATGAAAATCAAAAAGACACAGCCACCCCAAAGTTTGGGACGGCGCTGTTTACAAGAACCTCGTTTACGGTACAAGTTCAATATCGCAGAAAGTGAAAAATGGATGAAGAAGTTGTGGTACTTACGTACAATGCAATATCACTCAGCAATGACATCTATGTCATCAGGCCCGTAGCAGCATAATGAGTGGATTCAGGTATGATGATTCTAACTGAAAGAAGTCACACAGAAAAAGAAACATCATAAGATATCACTAATACACGGAATGTAAACTTGGCTACACAGGAACTGGATTACAAAACAGAACATGGTCTCAATTTAGAAAACCAACTTATGCTTGCTTAAGGGGAAAGGTGAGTTGGGGTGCTGCATAAAACCAGAGATTGTAATGAGCACAGATAAAGTTCCTTAAGCCAAATATGGAATAGACAAGAGCTACTCCTTGCTCAACGAAATGGACTCAACACCCCATATTAAGCGCCTAAGAATGTACCTGACTAGTAAGTATCTTAAAACCTATGGATTGCTATATCTCCGAAAGGGAATCAAGCGTGTGTAGAGGGGAATAAACGCAGCAGTGATAGGATTGGAGAGGTTCGGTGAGCAAATGAAGACCCTTTGAAGTCATATTGCATGGTACCCATTCCACGGGTCTCAACTCTCCAGGTTTAAGGGATTCTTCCTTCAGCTAAAACATGCACGTGGAACTCAGAGTATGATCAACCGTGTGATCGGGAGACGTGTTCAAATATGTCTCCGTTCTCGTACCCTGGTACTCAGTTGCAACATTCCAGACGCTTTACTAACACTCTCCCGACTTGGAGAGTCAGTGCCTTTAACCTCCTGTTTGGCCCAGTTTGCAATTTCTGCGGAAGATGAACAGGAATAGGGAGAACCAATGAGAGACTAGCTGGAGGTGTCTGGACGGGCAAATTTAACTCTCATTTCCCACCAGGAAGAGGAATTAACCAAAGGCTCAGCGTGCCGTGCCGGAACCAGATTAGGGCCTGAAGCAATCTTGCGGTGTTGCGGCCAGCTCACAAGAAAGCGAGTTGAAGAAAGGAGCTCAGGGGCACTGTAATTCACAAACCTGCAGAGTTATAAATGACAGCTATCGTCCAAAAATATACTGAAGTAAGGCTGCCAAGAGGACTTGAAAGCGGGGCAGAATTGCAGGAAACCGATTTCAGGAGGTAGACTGGAATTGCATTGAAAGCATAGGAAAAGAGGCAGAACGTCCACAATGATGCACTTGGCCAAAAAGGGCGTATGCGTTTTTTCCTGAATATATTCAGGAAAAAACGCATACGCCCTTTTTGGCCAACCAAGCAAGCTTGCAAAGGAAATCTTCACTACAATGAAGTCTCACTTCCCCCCGGTCAAAAGGGCCATCTGAAAAAAGTGTAAAATCCAGAAAGGCAGGACAGGCCATGGAGAACTGGGAGCCTTGTTATGCTGATGGGCGGGATGTAAATTGCCAACAGCCACTCGGGAGAAGTGTATGTGTTTCCTGAAACATCTAAAAAACAAAGCAACAGAGCCTAGGGCACTTCCACTTATGGTCCTATAGCTTAGGGAAATGAAAATCAAAAAGACACAGCCACCCCAAAGTTTGGGACGACTCTGTTTACAAGAACCTCGTTTACGGTACAAGTTCAATATCGCAGAAAGTGAAAAATGGATGAAGAAGCTGTGGTACTTACGTACAATGCAATATCACTCAGCACTGACATCTATGTCATCAGGCCCGCAGCAGCATAATGAGTGGATTCAGGTATGATGATTCTACCTGAAATAAGTCACGCAGAAAAAGAAACATCATAAGATATCACTAATACACGGAATGTAAACTTGGCTACACAGGAACTGGATTACAAAACAGAACAGGGTCTCAAATTTAGAAAACCAACTTATGCTTGCTTAAGGGGAAAGGTGAGTTGGGGTGCTGCATAAAACCAGAGATTGAAATGAGCACAGAGTAAGTTCCTTAAGTCAAATATGGAATAGACAAGAGCTACTCCTTGCTCAACGAAATGGACTCAACACCCCATATTAAACGCCTAAGAATGTACCTGACTTGTAAGTATCTTAAAACCTATGGATTGCTATGTCTCTGAAAGGGAATCAAGCCTGTGTACATGGGCATAAACGCAGCAGTGATAGGATTGGAGAGGTTCGGTGAGCAAATGAACACCCTTTGAAGTCATATTGCATGGTACCCATTCCACGGGTCTCAACTCTCCAGGTTTAAGGGATTCTTCCTTCAGCTAAACCATGCATGTGGAACCCAGAGTATGATCAACCGTGTGATCGGGAGACGTCTTCAAATATGTCTCCGTTCTCGTCCCCTGGTACTCGGGTGCAACATTCCAGATGCTTTACTAACACTCTCCCGACTTGGAGAGTCAGTGCCTTTAACCTCCTGTTTGGCCCAGTTTGCAATTTCTGCGGAAGATGAACAGGAATAGGGAGAACCAATGAGAGACTAGCTGGAGGTGTCTGGACGGGCAAATTTAACTCTCATTTCCCACCAGGAAGAGGAATTAACCAAAGGCTCAGCGTGCCGTGCCGGAACCACATTAGGGCCTGAAGCAATCCTGCGGTGTTGCGGCCAGCTCACAAGAAAGCGAGTTGAAGAAAGGATCTCAGGGGCACTGTAATTCACAAACCTGCAGAGTTATAAATGACAGCTATCGTCTAAAAATATACTGAAGTAAGGCTGCCAAGAGGACTTGAAAGCAGGGCCGAATTGCAGGAAACCGATTTCAGGAGGTAGACTGGAATTGCATTTAAAGCATAGGAAAAGAGGCAGAACGTCCACAATGATGCACTTGGCCAAAAAGGGCGTATGCGTTTTTTCCTGAATATATTCAGGAAAAAACGCATACGCACTTTTTGGCCAACCAAGCAAGCTTGCAAAGGAAATCTGCACTACAATGAAGTCTCACTTCCCCCCGGTCAAAAGGTCCATCTGAAAAAAGTGTAAAATCCAGAAAGGCAGGACAGGCCATGGAGAACTGGGAGCCTTGTTATGCTGATGGGCGGGATGTAAATTGCCAACAGCCACTCAGGAGAAGTGTATGGTGTTTCCTGAAACATCTAAAAAACAAAGCAACAGAGCCTAGGGCACTTCCACTTATGGTCCTATAGCTTAGGGAAATGAAAATCAAAAAGACACAGCCACCCGAAAGTTTGGGACGGCTCTGTTTACAAGAACCTCGTTTACGGTACAAGTTCAATATCGCAGAAAGTGAAAAATGGATGAAGAAGCTGTGGTACTTACGTACAATGCAATATCACTCAGCAATGACATCTATGTCATCAGGCCCGTAGCAGCATAATGAGTGGATTCAGGTATGATGATTCTAACTGAAAGAAGTCACACAGAAAAAGAAACATCATAAGATATCACTAATACACGGAATGTAAACTTGGCTACACAGGAACTGGATTACAAAACAGAACAGGGTCTCAAATTTAGAAAACCAAATTATGCTTGCTTAAGGGGAAAGGTGAGTTGGGGTGCTGCATAAAACCAGAGATTGAAATGAGCACAGATAAAGTACCTTAAGCCAAATATGGAATAGACAAGAGCTACTCCTTGCTCAACGAAATGGACTCAACACCCCATATTAAACGCCTAAGAATGTACCTGACTAGTAAGTATCTTAAAACCTATGGATTGCTATGTGTCCGAAAGAGAATCAAGCGTGTGTACAGGGGCATAAACGCAGCAGTGGTAGAATTGGAGAGGTTCGGTGAGCAAATGAAGAACCTTTGAAGTCATATTGCACGGTACCCATTCCACGGGTCTCAACTCTCCAGCTTTAAGGGATTCTTCCTTCAGCTAAAACATGCATGTGGAACCCAGAGTATGATCAACCGTGTGATCGGGAGACGTGTTCAAATATGTCTCCGTTCTCGTCCCCTGTTTCTCGGGTGCAACATTCCAGACGATTTACTAACACTCTCCCGACTTGGAGAGTCAGTGCCTTTAACCTCCTGTTTGGCCCAGTTTGCAATTTCTGCGGAAGATGAACAGGAATAGGGAGAACCAATGAGAGACTAGCTGGAGGTGTCTGGACGGGCAAATTTAACTCTCATTTCCCACCAGGAAGAGGAATTAACCAAAGGCTCAGCGTGCCGTGCCGGAACCAGATTAGGGCCTGAAGCAATCCTGCGGTGTTGCGACCAGCTCGCAAGAAAGCAAGTTGAAGAAAGGAGCTCAGGGTCACTGTAATTCACAAACCTGCAGAGTTATAAATGACAGCTATCGTCCAAAAATATACTGAAGTAAGGCTGCCAAGAGGACTTGAAAGCGGGGCAGAATTGCAGGAAACCGATTTCAGGAGGTAGACTGGAATTGCATTGAAAGCATAGGAAAAGAGGCAGAACGTCCACAATGATGCACTTGGCCAAAAAGGGCGTATGCGTTTTTTCCTGAATATATTCAGGAAAAAACGCATACGCCCTTTTTGGGCAACCAAGCAAGCTTGCAAAGGAAATCTGCACTACAATGAAGTCTCACTTCCCCCCGGTCAAAAGGGCCATCTGAAAAAAGTGTAAAATCCAGAAAGGCAGGACAGGCCATGGAGAACTGGGAGCCTTGTTATGCTGATGGGCGGGATGTAAATTGCCAACAGTCACTAGGCAGAAGTGTATGGTGTTTCCTGAAACATCTAAAAAACAAAGCAACAGAGCCTAGGGCACTTCCACTTATGGTCCTATAGCTTAAGGAAATTAAAATCAAAAAGACACAGCCACCCCAAAGTTTGGGACGGCTCTGTATACAAGAACCTCTTTTATGGTACAAGTTCAATATCGCAGAAAGTGAAAAATGGATGAAGAAGTTGTGGTACTTACGTACAATGCAATATCACTCAGCAATGACATCTATGTCATCAGGCCCGTAGCAGCATAATGAGTGCATTCAGGTATGATGATTCTAACTGAAAGAAGTCACACAGAAAAAGAAACATCATAAGATATCACTAATACACGGAATGTAAACTTGGCTACACAGGAACTGGATTACAAAACAGAACAGGGTCTCAAATTTAGAAAACCAACTTATGCTTGCTTAAGGGGAAAGGTGAGTTGGGGTGCTGCATAAAACCAGAGATTGAAATGAGCACAGATAAAGTTCCTTAAGCCAAATATGGAATAGACAAGAGCTACTCCTTGCTCAACGAAATGGACTCAACACCCCATATTAAACGCCTAAGAATGTACCTGACTAGTAAGTATCTTAAAACCTATGGATTGCTATGTCTCCGAAAGAGAATCAAGCGTGTGTACAGGGGCATAAACGCAGCAGTGATAGGATTGGAGAGGTTCGGTGAGCAAATGAAGACCCTCTGAAGTCATATTGCATGGTACCCATTCCACGGGTCTCAACTCTCCAGGTTTAAGGGATTCTTCCTTCAGCTAAAACATGCATGTGGAACCCAGAGTATGATCAACCATGTGATCGGGAGACGTGTTCAAATATGTCTCCGTTCTCGTCCTCTGGTACTCGGGTGCAACATTCCAGACGCTTTACTAACACTCTCCCGACTTGGAGAGTCAGTGCCTTTAACCTCCTGTTTGGCCCAGTTTGCAATTTCTGCGGAAGATGAACAGGAATAGGGAGAACCAATGAGAGACGAGCTGGAGGTGTCTGGACGGCCAAATTTAACTCTCATTTCCCACCAGGAAGAGGAATTAACCAAAGGCTCAGCGTGCCGTGCCGGAACCAGATTAGGGCCTGAAGCAATCCTGCGGTGTTGCAGCCATCTCACAAGAAAGCGAGTTGAAGAAAGGAGCTCAGGGGCACTGTAATTCACAGACCTGCAGAGTTATAAATGACAGCTATCGTCCAAAAATATACTGAAGTAAGGATGCCAGGAGGACTTGAAAGCCGGGCAGAATTGCAGGAAACCGATTTCAGGAGGTAGACTGGAATTGCATTTAAAGCATAGGAAAAGAGGCAGAACGTCCACAATGATGCACTTGGCCAAAAAGGGCGTATGCGTTTTTTCCTGAATATATTCAGGAAAAAACGCATACGCCCTTTTTGGCCAACCAAGCAAGCTTGCAAAGGAAATCTGCACTACAATGAAGTCTCACTTCCCCCCGGTCAAAAGGGCCATCTGAAAAAAGTGTAAAATCCAGAAAGGCAGGACAGGCCATGGAGAACTGGGAGCCTTGTTATGCTGATGGGCGGGATGAAAATTGCCAACAGCCACTCGGGAGAAGTGTATGGTGTTTCCTGAAACATCTAAAAAACAAAGCAACAGAGCCTAGGGCACTTCCACTTATGGTCCTATAGCTTAGGGAAATGAAAATCAAAAAGACACAGCCACCCCAAAGTTTGGGACGGCGCTGTTTACAAGAACCTCGTTTACGGTACAAGTTCAATATCGCAGAAAGTGAAAAATGGATGAAGAAGTTGTGGTACTTACGTACAATGCAATATCACTCAGCAATGACATCTATGTCATCAGGCCCGTAGCAGCATAATGAGTGGATTCAGGTATGATGATTCTAACTGAAAGAAGTCACACAGAAAAAGAAACATCATAAGATATCACTAATACACGGAATGTAAACTTGGCTACACAGGAACTGGATTACAAAACAGAACAGGGTCTCAATTTAGAAAACCAACTTATGCTTGCTTAAGGGGAAAGGTGAGTTGGGGTGCTGCATAAAACCAGAGATTGAAATGAGCACAGAGTAAGTTCCTTAAGCCAAATATGGAATAGACAAGAGCTACTCCTTGCTCAACGAAATGGACTCAACACCCCATATTAAACGCCTAAGAATGTACCTGACTAGTAAGTATCTTAAAACCTATGGATTGCTATGTCTCCGAAAGAGAATCAAGCGTGTGTACAGGGGAATAAACGCAGCAGTGATAGGATTGGAGAGGTTCGGAGAGCAAATGAAGACCCTTTGAAGTCATATTGCATGGTACCCATTCCACGGGTCTCAACTCTCCAGGTTTAAGGGATTCTACCTTCAGCTAAAACATGCATGTGGAACCCAGAGTATGATCAACCGTGTGATCGGGAGACGTGTTCAAATATGTCTCCGTTCTCGTCCCCTGGTACTCGGGTGCAACATTCCAGACGCTTTACTAACACTCTCCCGACTTGGAGAGTCAGTGCCTTTAACCTCCTGTTTGGCCCAGTTTGCAATTTCTGCGGAAGATGAACAGGAATAGGGAGAACCAATGAGAGACTAGCTGGAGGTGTTTGGACGGGCAAATTTAACTCTCATTTCCCACCAGGAAGAGGAATTAACCAAACGCTCAGCGTGCCGTGCCGGAACCAGATTAGGGCCTGAAGCAATCCGGCGGTGTTGCGGCTAGCTCACAAGAAAGTGAGTTGAAGAAAGGAGCTCAGGGGCACTGTAATTCACAGACCTGCAGAGTTATAAATGACAGCTATCGTCCAAAAATATACTGAAGTAAGGATGCCAGGAGGACTTGAAAGCGGGGCAGAATTGCAGGAAACCGATTTCAGGAGGTAGACTGGAATTGCATTTAAAGCATAGGAAAAGAGGCAGAACGTCCACAATGATGCACTTGGCCAAAAAGGGCGTATGCGTTTTTTCCTGAATATATTCAGGAAAAAACGCATACGCCCTTTTTGGCCAACCAAGCAAGCTTGCAAAGGAAATCTGCACTACAATGAAGTCTCACTTCCCCCCGGTCAAAAGGGCCATCTGAAAAAAGTGTAAAATCCAGAAAGGCAGGACAGGCCATGGAGAACTGGGAGCCTTGTTATGCTGATGGGCGGGATGAAAATTGCCAACAGCCACTCGGGAGAAGTGTATGGTGTTTCCTGAAACATCTAAAAAACAAAGCAACGAGCCTAGGGCACTTCCAATTATGGTCCTATAGATTAGAGAAATGAAAATCAAAAAGACACGGCCACCCCAAAGTTTGGGACGGCTCTGTTTACAAGAACCTCGTTTACGGTACAAGTTCAATATCGCAGAAAGTGAAAAATGGATGAAGAAGTTGTGGTACTTACGTACAATGCAATATCACTCAGCACTAACATCTATGTCATCAGGCCCGTAGCAGCATAATGAGTGGATTCAGGTATGATGATTCTACCTGAAATAAGTCACGCAGAAAAAGAAACATCATAAGATATCACTAATACACGGAATGTAAACTTGGCTACACAGGAACTGGATTACAAAACAGAACAGGGTCTCAAATTTAGAAAACCAACTTATGCTTGCTTAAGGGGAAAGGTGAGTTGGGGTGCTGCATAAAACCAGAGATTGAAATGAGCACAGAGTAAGTTCCTTAAGCCAAATATGGAATAGACAAGAGCTACTCCTTGCTCAACGAAATGGACTCAACACCCCATATTAAACGCCTAAGAATGTACCTGACTAGTAAGTATCTTAAAACCTATGGATTGCTATGTCTCCGAAAGAGAATCAAGCGTGTGTACAGGGGCATAAACGCAGCAGTGATAGGATTGGAGAGGTTCGGTGAGCAAATGATGACCCTTTGAAGTCATACTGCATGCTACCCATTCTACGGGTCTCAACTCTCCAGGTTTAAGGGATTCTTCCTTCAGCTAAAACATGCATGTGGAACCCAGAGTATGATCAACCGTGTGATCGGGAGACGTGTTCAAATACGTCTCTGTTCTCGTCCCCTGGTACTCGCTTGCAACATACCAGACGCTTTACTAACACTCTCCCGACTTGGAGAGTCAGTGCCTTTAACCTCCTGTTTGGCCCAGTTTGCAATTTCTGCGGAAGATGAACAGGAATAGGGAGAACCAATGAGAGACTAGCTGGAGGTGTCTGGACGGGCAAATTTAACTCTCATTTCCCACCAGGAAGAGGAATTAACCAAAGGCACAGCGTGCCGTGCCGGAACCAGATGAGGGCCTGAAGCAATCCTGCGGTGTTGTGGCCAGCTCACAAGAAAGCGAGTTGAAGAAAGTAGCTCAGGGGCACTGTAATTCACAAACCTGCAGAGTTATAAATGACAGCTATCGTCCAAAAATATACTGAAGTAAGGCTGCCAAGAGGACTTGAAAGCGGGGCAGAGTTGCAGGTAACCGATTTCAGGAGGTAGACTGGAATTGCATTTAAAGCATAGGAAAAGAGGCAGAACGTCCACAATGATGCACTTGGCCAAAAAGTGTGTATGCATTTTTTCCTGAATATATTCAGGAAAAAACGCATACGCCCTTTTTGGCCAACCAAGCAAGCTTGCAAAGGAAATCTGCACTACAATGAAGTCTCACTTCCCCCGGGTCATAAGGGCCATCTGAAAAAAGTGTAAAATCCAGAAAGGCAGGACAGGCCATGGAGAACTGGGAGCCTTGTTATGCTGACGGCCGGGATGTAAATTGCCACCAGCCACTTGGGAGAAGTGTATGTGTTTCCTTAAACATCTAAAAAACAAAGCAACAGAGCCTAGGGCACTTCCACTTATGGTTCTATAGCTTAGGGAAATGAAAATCAAAAAGACACAGCCACCCCAAAGTTTGGGACGGCTCTGTTTACAAGAACCTCGTTTACGGTACAAGTTCAATATCGCAGAAAGTGAAAAATGGATGAAGAAGCTGTGGTACTTACGTACAATGCAATATCACTCAGCAATGACATATACGTCATCAGGCCCGTAGAAGCATAATGAGTGCATTCAGGTATGATGATTCTAACTGAAATAAGTCACGCAGAAAAAGAAACATCATAAGATATCACTAATACACGGAATGTAAACTTGGCTACACAGGAACTGGATTACAAAACAGAACAGGGTCTCAAATTTAGAAAACCAACTTATGCTTGCTTAAGGGGAAAGTTGAGTTGGGGTGCTGCATAAAACCAGAGATTGAAATGAGCACAGATAAAGTTCCTTAAGCCAAATATGGAATAGACAAGAGCTACTCCTTGCTCAACGAAATGGACTCAACACCCCATATTAAACGCCTAAGAATGTACCTGACTAGTAAGTATCTTAAAACCTATGGATTGCTATGTCTCCGAAAGGGAATCAAGCATGTGTACAGGGGCATAAACGCAGCAGTGATAGGATTGGAGAGGTTCGGTGAGCAAATGAAGACCCTTTGAAGTCATATTGCATGGTACCCATTCCACGGGTCTCAACTCTCCAGGTTTAAGGGATTCTTCCTTCAGCTAAAACATGCATGTGGAACCCAGAGTATGATCAACTGTGTGATCGGGAGACGTCTTCAAATATGTCTCCGTTCTCGTCCCCTGGTACTCGGGTGCAACATTCCAGACGCTTTACTAACACTCTCCCGACTGGGAGAGTCAGTGCCTTTAACCTCCTGTTTGGCCCAGTTTGCAATTTCTGCGGAAGATGAACAGGAATAGGGAGAACCAATGAGAGACTAGCTGGAGGTGTCTGGACGGGCAAATTTAACTCTCATTTCCCACCAGGAAGAGGAATTAACCAAAGGCTCAGCATGCCGTGTCGGAACCAGATTAGGGCCTGAAGCAATCCTGCGGTGTTGTGGCCAGCTCACAAGAAAGCAAGTTGAAGAAAGAAGCTCAGGGGCACTGTAATTCACAAACCTGCAGAGTTATAAATGACAGCTATCGTCCAAAAATATACTGAAGTAAGGCTGCCAAGAGGAGTTGAAAGCGGGGCAGAGTTGCAGGTAACCGATTTCAGGAGGTAGACTGGAATTGCAGTGAAAGCATAGGAAAAGAGGCAGAACGTCCACAATGATGCACTTGGCCAAAAAGGGCGTATGCGTTTTTTCCTGAATATATTCAGGAAAAAACGCATACGCCCTTTTTGGCCAACCAAGCAAGCTTGCAAAGGAAATCTGCACTACAATGAAGTCTCACTTCCCCCCGGTCAAAAGGGCCATCTGAAAAAAGTGTAAAATCCAGAAAGGCAGGACAGGCCATGGAGAACTGGGAGCCTTGTTATGCTGATGGGCGGGATGTAAATTGCCAACAGCCACTCGGGAGAAGTGTATGTGTTTCCTGAAACATCTAAAAAACAAAGCAACAGAGCCTAGGGCACTTCCACTTATGGTCCTATAGCTTAGGGAAATGAAAATCAAAAAGACACAGCCACCCCAAAGTTTGGGACGGCTCTGTTTACAAGGACCTCGTTTACGGTACAAGTTCAATATCGCAGAAAGTGAAAAATGGATGAAGAAGCTGTGGTACTTACGTACAAAGCAATATCACTCAGCAATGACATCTACGTCCTCAGGCCCGTAGCAGCATAATGAGAGGATTCAGGTATGATGATTCTACCTGAAATAAGTCATGCAGAAAAAGAAACATCATAAGATATCACTAATACACGGAATGTAAACTTGGCTACACAGGAACTGGATTACAAAACAGAACAGGGTCTCAAATTTAGAAAACCAACTTATGCTTGCTTAAGGGGAAAGGTGAGTTGGGGTGCTGCATAAAACCAGAGATTGAAATGAGCACAGAGTAAGTTCCTTAAGCCAAATATGGAATAGACAAGAGCTACTCCTTGCTCAACGAAATGGACTCAACACCCCATATTAAACGCCTAAGAATGTACCTGACTAGTAAGTATCTTAAAACCTATGGATTGCTATGTCTCCGAAAGGGAATCAAGCATGTGTACAGGGGCATAAACGCAGCAGTGATAGGATTGGAGAGGTTCGGTGAGCAAATGAAGACCCTTTGGAGTCATATTGCATGGTACCCATTCCACGGGTCTCAACTCTCCAGGTTTAAGGGATTCTTCCTTCAGCTAAAACATGCATGTGGAACCCAGAGTATGATCAACTGTGTGATCGGGAGACGTCTTCAAATATGTCTCCGTTCTCGTCCCCTGGTACTCGGGTGCAACATTCCAGACGCTTTACTAACACTCTCCCGACTTGGAGAGTCAGTGCCTTTAACCTCCTGTTTGGCCCAGTTTGCAATTTCTGCAGAAGATGAACAGGAATAGGGAGAACCAATGAGAGACTAGCTGGAGGTGTCTGGACGGGCAAATTTAACTCTCATTTCCCACCAGGAAGAGGAATTAACCAAAGGCTCAGCGTGCCGTGCCGGAACCAGATTAGGGACTGAAGCAATCCTGCGGTGTTGTGGCCAGCTCACAAGAAAGCGAGTTGAAGAAAGTAGCTCAGGGGCACTGTAATTCACAAACCTGCAGAGTTATAAATGACAGCTATCGTCCAAAAATATACTGAAGTAAGGCTGCCAGGAGGACTTGAAAGCGGGGCAGAATTGCAGGAAACCGATTTCAGGAGGTAGACTGGAATTGCATTGAAAGCATAGGAAAAGAGGCAGAACGTCCACAATGATGCACTTGGCCAAAAAGGGCGTATGCGTTTTTTCCTGAATATATTCAGGAAAAAACGCATACGCCCTTTTTGGCCAACCAAGCAAGCTTGCAAAGGAAATCTGCACTACAATGAAGTCTCACTTCCCCCCGGTCAAAAGGGCCATCTGAAAAAAGTGTAAAATCCAGAAAGGCAGGACAGGCCATGGAGAACTGGGAGCCTTGTTATGCTGAGGGCCGGGATGTAAATTGCCACCAGCCACTTGGGAGAAGTGTATGTGTTTCCTGAAACATATAAAAAACAAAGCAACAGAGCCTAGGGCACTTCCACTTATGGTCCTATAGCTTAGGGAAATGAAAATCAAAAAGACACAGCCACCCCAAAGTTTGGGACGGCTCTGTTTACAAGAACCTCGTTTACGGTACAAGTTCAATATCGCAGAAAGTGAAAAATGGATGAAGAAGCTGTGGTACTTACGTACAATGCAATATCACTCAGCAATGACATATACGTCATCAGGCCCGTAGCAGCATAATGAGTGCATTCAGGTATGATGATTCTAACTGAAATAAGTCACGCAGAAAAAGAAACATCATAAGATATCACTAATACACGGAATGTAAACTTGGCTACACAGGAACTGGATTACAAAACAGAACAGGGTCTCAAATTTAGAAAACCAACTTATGCTTGCTTAAGGGGAAAGGTGAGTTGGGGTGCTGCATAAAACCAGAGATTGAAATGAGCACAGATAAAGTTCCTTAAGCCAAATATGGAATAGACAAGAGCTACTCCTTGCTCAACGAAATGGACTCAACACCCCATATTAAACGCCTAAGAATGTACCTGACTAGTAAGTATCTTAAAACCTATGGATTGCTATGTCTCCGAAAGGGAATCAAGCATGTGTACAGGGGCATAAACGCAGCAGTGATAGGATTGGAGAGGTTCGGTGAGCAAATGAAGACCCTTTGAAGTCATATTGCATGGTACCCATTCCACGGGTCTCAACTCTCCAGGTTTAAGGGATTCTTCCTTCAGCTAAAACATGCATGTGGAACCCAGAGTATGATCAACTGTGTGATCGGGAGACGTCTTCAAATATGTCTCCGTTCTCGTCCCCTGGTACTCGGGTGCAACATTCCAGACGCTTTACTAACACTCTCCCGACTTGGAGAGTCAGTGCCTTTAACCTCCTGTTTGGCCCAGTTTGCAATTTCTGCGGAAGATGAACAGGAATAGGGAGAACCAATGAGAGACTAGCTGGAGGTGTCTGGACGGGCAAATTTAACTCTCATTTCCCACCAGGAAGAGGAATTAACCAAAGGCTCAGCATGCCGTGCCGGAACCAGATTAGGGCCTGAAGCAATCCTGCGGTGTTGTGGCCAGCTCACAAGAAAGCAAGTTGAAGAAAGTAGCTCAGGGGCACTGTAATTCACAAACCTGCAGAGTTATAAATGACAGCTATCGTCCAAAAATATACTGAAGTAAGGCTGCCAAGAGGACTTGAAAGCGGGGCAGAGTTGCAGGTAACCGATTTCAGGAGGTAGACTGGAATTGCATTGAAAGCATAGGAAAAGAGGCAGAACGTCCACAATGATGCACTTGGCCAAAAAGGGCGTATGCGTTTTTTCCTGAATATATTCAGGAAAAAACGCATACGCCCTTTTTGGCCAACCAAGCAAGCTTGCAAAGGAAATCTGCACTACAATGAAGTCTCTCTTTCCCCCGGTCAAAAGGGCCATCTGAAAAAAGTGTAAAATCCAGAAAGGCAGGACAGGCCATGGAGAACTGGGAGCCTTGTTATGCTGATGGGCGGGATGAAAATTGCCAACAGCCACTCGGGAGAAGTGTATGGTGTTTCCTGAAACATCTAAAAAACAAAGCAACAGAGCCTAGGGCACTTCCACTTATGGTCCTATAGCTTAGGGAAATGAAAATCAAAAGACACAGCCACCCCAAAGTTTGGGACGGCTCTGTTTACAAGAACCTCGTTAACGGTACAAGTTCAATATCGCAGAAAGTGAAAAATGGATGAAGAAGTTGTGGTACTTACGTACAATGCAATATCACTCAGCACTGACATCTATGTCATCAGGCCCGTAGCAGCATAATGAGTGGATTCAGGTATGATGATTCTAACTGAAATAAGTCACACAGAAAAAGAAACATCATAAGATATCACTAATACACGGAATGTAAACTTGGCTACACAGGAACTGGATTACAAAACAGAACAGGGTCTCAAATTTAGAAAACCAACTTATGCTTGCTTAAGGGGAAAGGTGAGTTGGGGTGCTGCATAAAACCAGAGATTGAAATGAGCACAGAGTAAGTTCCTTAAGCCAAATATGGAATAGACAAGAGCTACTCCTTGCTCAACGAAATGGACTCAACACCCCATATTAAACGCCTAAGAATGTACCTGACTAGTAAGTATCTTAAAACCTATGGATTGCTATGTCTCTGAAAGGGAATCAAGCATGTGTACAGGGGCATAAACGCAGCAGTGATAGGATTGGAGAGGTTCGGTGAGCAAATGAAGACCCTTTGGAGTCATATTGCATGGTACCCATTCCACGGGTCTCAACTCTCCAGGTTTAAGGGATTCTTCCTTCAGCTAAAACATGCATGTGGAACCCAGAGTATGATCAACTGTGTGATCGGGAGACGTCTTCAAATATGTCTCCGTTCTCGTCCCCTGGTACTCGGGTGCAACATTCCAGACGCTTTACTAACACTCTCCCGACTTGGAGAGTCAGTGCCTTTAACCTCCTGTTTGGCCCAGTTTGCAATTTCTGCGGAAGATGAACAGGAATAGGGAGAACCAATGAGAGACTAGCTGGAGGTGTCTGGACGGGCAAATTTAACTCTCATTTCCCACCAGGAAGAGGAATTAACCAAAGGCTCAGCATGCCGTGCCGGAACCAGATTAGGGCCTGAAGCAATCCTGCGGTGTTGTGGCCAGCTCACAAGAAAGCAAGTTGAAGAAAGTAGCTCAGGGGCACTGTAATTCACAAACCTGCAGAGTTATAAATGACAGCTATCGTCCAAAAATATACTGAAGTAAGGCTGCCAAGAGGACTTGAAAGCGGGGCAGAGTTGCAGGTAACCGATTTCAGGACGTAGACTGGAATTGCATTGAAAGCATAGGAAAAGAGGCAGAATGTCCACAATGATGCACTTGGCCAAAAAGGGCGTATGCGTTTTTTCCTGAATATATTCAGGAAAAAACGCATACGCCCTTTTTGGCCAACCAAGCAAGCTTGCAAAGGAAATCTGCACTACAATGAAGTCTCTCTTTCCCCCGGTCAAAAGGGCCATCTGAAAAAAGTGTAAAATCCAGAAAGGCAGGACAGGCCATGGAGAACTGGGAGCCTTGTTATGCTGATGGGCGGGATGAAAATTGCCAACAGCCACTCGGGAGAAGTGTATGTGTTTCCTGAAACATCTAAAAAACAAAGCAACAGAGCCTAGGGCACTTCCACTTATGGTCCTATAGCTTAGGGAAATGAAAATCAAAAAGACACAGCCACCCCAAAGTTTGGGACTGCTCTGTTTACAAGAACCTCGTTTACGGTACAAGTTCAATATCGCAGAAAGTGAAAAATGGATGAAGAAGTTGTGGTACTTACGTACAATGCAATATCACTCAGCAATGACATCTATGTCATCAGGCCCGTAGCAGCATAATGAGTGGATTCAGGTATGATGATTCTAACTGAAAGAAGTCACACAGAAAAAGAAACATCATAAGATATCACTAATACACGGAATGTAAACTTGGCTACACAGGAACTGGATTACCAAACAGAACAGGGTCTCAAATTTAGAAAACCAACTTATGCTTGCTTAAGGGGAAAGGTGAGTTGGGGTGCTGCATAAAACCAGAGATTGAAATGAGCACAGATAAAGTTCCTTAAGCCAAATATGGAATAGACAAGAGCTACTCCTTGCTCAACGAAATGGACTCAACACCCCATATTAAACGCCTAAGAATGTACCTGACTAATAAGTATCTTAAAACCTATGGATTGCTATGTCTCCGAAAGAGAATCAAGCGTGTGTACAGGGGCATAAACGCAGCAGTGATAGGATTGGAGAGGTTCGGTGAGCAAATGAAGACCCTTTGAAGTCATATTGCATGGTACCCATTCCACGGGTCTCAACTCTCCAGGTTTAAGGGATTCTTCCTTCAGCTAAAACATGCATGTGGAACCCAGAGTATGATCAACCGTGTGATCGGGAGACGTCTTCAAATATGTCTCCGTTCTCGTCCCCTGGTACTCGGGAGCAACATTCCAGACGCTTTACTAACACTCTCCCGACTTGGAGAGTCAGTGCCTTTAACCTCCTGTTTGGCCCAGTTTGCAATTTCTGCGGAAGATGAACAGGAATAGGGAGAACCAATGAGAGACTAGCTGGAGGTGTCTGGACGGGCAAATTTAACTCTCATTTCCCACCAGGAAGAGGAATTAACCAAAGGCTCAGCGTGCCGTGCCGGAACCACATTAGGGCCTGAAGCAATCCTGCGGTGTTGCGGCCAGCTCACAAGAAAGCGAGTTGAAGAAAGGAGCTCAGGGGCACTGTAATTCACAAACCTGCAGAGTTATAAATGACAGCTATCGTCCAAAAATATACTGAAGTAAGGCTGCCAAGAGGACTTGAAAGCGGGGCAGAATTGCAGGAAACCGATTTCAGGAGGTAGACTGGAATTGCATTGAAAGCATAGGAAAAGAGGCAGAACGTCCACAATGATGCACTTGGCCAAAAAGGGCGTATGCGTTTTTTCCTGAATATATTCAGGAAAAAACGCATACGCCCTTTTTGGCCAACCAAGCAAGCTTGCAAAGGAAATCTGCACTACAATGAAGTCTCACTTCCCCCCGGTCAAAAGGGCCATCTGAAAAAAGTGTAAAATCCAGAAAGGCAGGACAGGCCATGGAGAACTGGGAGCCTTGTTATGCTGATGGGCGGGATGTAAATTGCCAACAGCCATTCGGGAGAAGTGTATGGTGTTTCCTGAAACATCTAAAAAACAAAGCAACAGAGCCTAGGGCACTTCCACTTATGGTCCTATAACTTAGGGATATGAAAATCAAAAAGACACAGCCACCCCAAAGTTTGGGACGGCTCTGTTTACAAGAACCTCGTTTATGGTACAAGTTCAATATCGCAGAAAGTGAAAAATGGATGAAGAAGTTGTGGTACTTACGTACAATGCAATATCACTCAGCAATGACATCTATGTCATCAGGCCCGTAGCAGCATAATGAGTGGATTCAGGTACGATGATTCTAACTGAAAGAAGTCACACAGAAAAAGAAACATCATAAGATATCACTAATACACGGAATGTAAACTTGGCTACACAGGAACTGGATTACCAAACAGAACAGGGTCTCAAATTTAGAAAACCAACTTATGCTTGCTTAAGGGGAAAGGTGAGTTGGGGTGCTGCATAAAACCAGAGATTGAAATGAGCACAGATAAAGTTCCTTAAGCCAAATATGGAATAGACAAGAGCTACTCCTTGCTCAACGAAATGGACTCAACACCCCATATTAAACGCCTAAGAATGTACCTGACTAGTAAGTATCTTAAAACCTATGGATTGCTATGGCTCCGAAAGGGAATCAAGCGTGTGTAGAGGGGAATAAACGCAGCAGTGATAGGATTGGAGAGGTTCAGTGAGCAAATGAAGACCCTTTGAAGTCATATTGCATGATACCCATTCCACGGGTCTCAACTCTCCAGGTTTAAGGGATTCTTCCTTCAGCTAAAACATGCATGTGGAACCCAGAGTATGATCAACCGTGTGATCGGGAGACGTCTTCAAATATGTCTCCGTTCTCGTCCCCTGGTCCTCGGGTACAATATTCCAGACGCTTTACTAACACTCTCCCGACTTGGAGAGTCAGTGCCTTTAACCTCCTGTTTGGCCCAGTTTGCAATTTCTGCGGAAGATGAACAGGAATAGGGAGAACCAATGAGAGACTAGCTGGAGGTGTCTGGACGGGCAAATTTAACTCTCATTTCCCACCAGGAAGAGGAATTAACCAAAGGCTCAGTGTGCCATGCCGGAACCAGATTAGGGCCTGAAGCAATCCTGCGGTGTTGCAGCCAGCTCACAAGAAAGCAAGTTGAAGGAAGGAGTTCAGGGGCACTGTAATTCACAAACCTGCAGAGTTATAAATGACAGCTACCGTCCAAAAATATACTGAAGTAAGGCTGCCAAGAGGACTTGAAAGCGGGGCAGAATTGCAGGAAACCGATTTCAGGAGGTATACTGGAATTGCATTTAAAGCATAGGAATAGAGGCAGAACGTCCACAATGATGCACTTGGCCAAAAAGGGCGTATGAGTTTTTTCCTATTCAGGAAAAAACGCATACGCCCTTTTTGGCCAACCAAGCAAGCTTGCAAAGGAAATCTGCACTACAATGAAGTCTCACTTCCCCCCGGTCAAAAGGGCCATCTGAAGAAGTGTACAATCCAGAAAGGCAGGACAGGCCATGGAGAACTGGGAGCCTTGTTATGCTGATGGGCGGGATGTAAATTGCCAACAGTCACTAGGCAGAAGTGTATGGTGTTTCCTGAAACATCTAAAAAACAAAGCAACAGAGCCTAGGGCACTTCCACTTATGGTCCTATAGCTTAAGGAAATTAAAATCAAAAAGACACAGCCACCCCAAATTTGGGACGGCTCTGTATACAAGAACCTCGTTTACGGGACTAGTTCAATATCGCAGAAAGTGAAAAATGGATGAAGAAGTTGTGGTACTTACGTACAATGCAATATCACTCAGCAATGACATCTATGTCATCAGGCCCGTAGCAGCATAATGAGTGGATTCAGGTATGATGATTCTAACTGAAAGAAGTCACACAGAAAAAGAAACATCATAAGATATCACTAATACACGGAATGTAAACTTGGCTACACAGGAACTGGATTACAAAACAGAACAGGGTCTCAAATTTAGAAAACCAACTTATGCTTGCTTAAGGGGAAAGGTGAGTTGGGGTGCTGCATAAAACCAGAGATTGAAATGAGCACAGAGTAAGTTCCTTAAGCCAAATATGGAATAGACAAGAGCTACTCCTTGCTCAACGAAATGGACTCAACACCCCATATTAAACCCCTAAGAATGTACCTGACTAGTAAGTATCTTAAAACCTATGGATTGCTATGTCTCCGAAAGAGAATCAAGCGTGTGTACAGGGGCATAAACGCAGCAGTGATAGGATTGGAGAGGTTCGGTGAGCAAATGAAGACCCTCTGAAGTCATATTGCATGGTACCCATTCCACGGGTCTCAACTCTCCAGGTTTAAGGGATTCTTCCTTCAGCTAAAACATGCATGTGGAACCCAGAGTATGATCAACCGTGTGATCGGGAGACGTGTTCAAATATGTCTCCGTTCTCGTCCTCTGGTACTCGGGTGCAACATTCCAGATGCTTTACTAACACTTTCCCGACTTGGAGAGTCAGTGACTTTAACCTCCTGTTTGGTCCAGTTTGCAATTTCTGCGGAAGATGAACAGGAATAGGGAGAACCAATGAGAGACTAGCTGGAGGTGTCTGGACGGGCAAATTTAACTCTCATTTCCCACCAGGAAGAGAATTAACGAAAGGCTCAGCGTGCCGTGCCGGAACCAGATTAGGGCCTGAAGCAATCCTGCAGTGTTGCGGCCAGCTCACAAGAAATCGAGTTGAGGAAAGGAGCTCCGGGACACTGTAATTCACAAACGTGCAAAGTTATAAATGACAGCTATCGTCCAAAAATATACTGAAGTAAGGCTGCCAAGAGGACTTGAAAGCGGGGCAGAATTGCAGGAAACCGATTTCAGGAGGTAGACTGGAATTGCATTGAAAGCATAGGAAAAGAGGCAGAATGTCCACAATGATGCACTTGGCCAAAAAGGGCGTATGCGTTTTTTCCTGAATATATTCAGGAAAAAACGCATACGCCCTTTTTGGCCAACCAAGCAAGCTTGCAAAGGAAATCTGCACTACAGTGAAGTCTCAATTCCCCCCGGTCAAAAGGGCCATCTGAAAAAAGTGTAAAATCCAGAAAGGCAGGACAGGCCATGGAGAACTGGGAGCCTTGTTATGCTGATGGGCGGGATGTAAATTGCCAACAGCCACTCAGGAGAAGTGTATGTGTTTCCTTAAACATCTAAAAAACAAAGCAACAGAGCCTAGGGCACTTCCATTTATGGTCCTATAGCTTAGGAAAATGAAAATCAAAAAGACACAGCCACCCCAAAGTTTGGGACGGCTCTGTTTACAAGAACCTCGTTTACGGTACAAGTTCAATATCGCAGAAAGTGAAAAATGGATGAAGAAGTTGTGGTACTTACGTACAATGCAATATCACTCAGCAATGACATCTATGTCATCAGGCCCGTAGCAGCATAATGAGTGGATTCAGGTATGATGATTCTAACTGAAAGAAGTCACACAGAAAAAGAATCATCATAAGCTATCACTAATACACGCAATGTAAACTTGGCTACACAGGAACTGGATTACAAAACAGAACAGGGTCTCAAATTTAGAAAACCAACTTATGCTTGCTTAAGGGGAAAGGTGAGTTGGGGTGCTGCATAAAACCAGAGATTGAAATGAGCACAGATAAAGTTCCTTAAGCCAAATATGGAATAGACAAGAGCTACTCCTTGCTCAACGAAATGGACTCAACACCCCATATTAAACGCCTAAGAATGTACCTGACTAGTAAGCATCTTAAAACCTATGGATTGCTATGTCTCCGAAAGGGAATCAAGCGTGTGTAGAGGGGAATAAACACAGCAGTGATAGGATTGGAGAGGTTCGGTGAGCAAATGAAGACCCTTTGAAGTCATATTGCATGGTACCCATTCCACGGGTCTCAACTCTCCAGGTTTAAGGGATTCTTCCTTCAGCTAAAACATGCATGTGGAACCCAGAGTATGATCAACCGTCTGATCGGGAGACGTCTTCAAATATGTCTCCGTTCTCGTCCCCTGGTCCTCGGGTGCGATATTCCAGACGCTTTACTAACACTCTCCCGACTTGGAGAGTCAGTGCCTTTAACCTCCTGTTTGGCCCAGTTTGCAATTTCTGCGGAAGATGAACAGGAATAGGGAGAACCAATGAGAGACTAGCTGGAGGTGTCTGGACGGGCAAATTTAACTCTCATTTCCCACCAGGAAGAGGAATTAACCAAAGGCTCAGCGTGCCATGCCGGAACCAGATTAGGGCCTGAAGCAATCCTGCGGTGTTGTGGCCAGCTCACAAGAAAGCAAGTTGAAGGAAGGAGTTCAGGGGCACTGTAATTCACAAACCTGCAGAGTTATAAATGACAGCTATCGTCCAAAAATATACTGAAGTAAGGCTGCCAAGAGGACTTGAAAGCGGGGCAGAATTGCAGGAAACCGATTTCAGGAGATATACTGGAATTGCATTTAAAGCATAGGAAAAGAGGCAGAACGTCCACAATGATGCACTTGGCCAAAAAGGGCGTATGCATTTTTTCCTATTCAGGAAAAAACGCATACGCACTTTTTGGCCAACCAAGCAAGCTTGCAAAGGAAATCTGCACTACAATGAAGTCTCACTTCCCCCTGGTCAAAAGGGCCATCTGAAAAAGTGTAAAATCCAGAAAGGCAGGACAGGCCATGGAGAACTGGGAGCCTTGTTATGCTGATGGGTGGGATGTAAATTGCCAACAGTCACTAGGCAGAACTGTATGGTGTTTCCTGAAACATCTAAAAAACAAAGCAACAGAGCCTAGGGCACTTCCACTTATGGTCCTAGAGCTTAAGGAAATGAAAATCAAAAAGACACAGCCACCCCAAATTTGGGACGGCTCTGTATACAAGAACCTCGTTTATGGTACAAGTTCAATATCGCAGAAAGTGAAAAATGGATGAAGAAGTTGTGGTACTTACGTACAATGCAATATCACTCAGCAATGACATCTATGTCATCAGGCCCGTAGCAGCATAATGAGTGGATTCAGGTATGATGATTCCAACTGAAAGAAGTCACACAGAAAAAGAAACATCATAAGATATCACTAATACACGGAATGTAAACTTGGCTACACAGGAACTGGATTACAAAACAGAACAGGGTCTCAAATTTAGAAAACCAACTTATGCTTGCTTAAGGGGAAAGGTGAGTTGGGGTGCTGCATAAAACCAGAGATTGAAATGAGCACAGAGTAAGTTCCTTAAGCCAAATATGGAATAGACAAGAGCTACTCCTTGCTCAACGAAATGGACTCAACACCCCATATTAAATGCCTAAGAATGTACCTGACTAGTAAGTATCTTAAAACCTATGGATTGCTATGTCTCCGAAAGAGAATCAAGCGTGTGTACAGGGGCATAAACGCAGCAGTGATAGGATTGGAGAGGTTCGGTGAGCAAATGAAGACCCTCTGAAGTCATATTGCATGGTACCCATTCCACGGGTCTCAACTCTCCAGGTTTAAGGGATTCTTCCTTCAGCTAAAACATGCATGTGGAACCCAGAGTATGATCAACCGTGTGATCGGGAGACGTGTTCAAATATGTCTCCGTTCTCGTCCTCTGGTACTCGGGTGCAACATTCCAGATGCTTTACTAACACTCTCCCGACTTGGAGAGTCAGTGCCTTTAACCTCCTGTTTGGCCCAGTTTGCAATTTCTGCGGAAGATGAACAGGAATAGGGAGAACCAATGAGAGACTAGCTGGAGGTGTCTGGACAGGCAAATTTAACTCTCATTTCCCACCAGGAAGAGGAATTAACCAAAGGCTCAGCGTGCCGTGCCGGAACCAGATTAGGGCCTGAAGCAATCCTGCAGTGTTGCGGCCAGCTCACAAGAAAGCGAGTTGAGGAAAGGAGCTCCGGGACACTGTAATTCACAAACCTGCAGAGTTATAAATGACAGCTATCGTCCAAAAATATACTGAAGTAAGGCTGCCAAGAGGACTTGAAAGCGGGGCAGAATTGCAGGAAACCGATTTCAGGAGGTAGACTGGAATTACATTTAAAGCATAGGAAAAGAGGCAGAACGTCCACAATGATGCACTTGGCCAAAAAGGGCGTAGGCGTTTTTTCCTGAATATATTCAGGAAAAAACGCCTACGCCCTTTTTGGCCAACCAATAAGCTTGCAAAGGAAATCTGCAGTACAATGAAGTCTCACTTCCCCCGGGTCAAAAGGGCCATCTGAAAAAAGTGTAAAATCCAGAAAGGCAGGACAGGCCATGGAGAACTGGGAGCCTTGTTATGCTGATGGGCGGGATGTAAATTGCCAACAGCCACTCGGGAGAAGTGTATGGTGTTTCCTGAAACATCTATAAAACAAAGCAACAGAGCCTCTGGCACTTCCACTTATGGTCCTATAGCTTAGGGAAATGAAAATCAAAAAGACACAGCCACCCCAAAGTTTGGGACGGCTCTGTTTACAAGAACCTCGTTTACGGTACAAGTTCAATATCGCAGAAAGTGAAAAATGGATGAAGAAGTTGTGGTACTTACGTACAATGCAATATCACTCAGCAATGACATCTATATCATCAGGCCCGTAGCAGCATAATGAGTGGATTCAGGTATGATGATTCTAACTCAAAGAAGTCACACAGAAAAAGAAACATCATAAGATATCACTAATACACGGAATGTAAACTTGGCTACACAGGAACTGGATTCCAAAACAGAACAGGGTCTCAATTTAGAAAACCAACTTATGCTTGCTTAAGGGGAAAGGTGAGTTGGGGTGCTGCATAAAACCAGAGATTGAAATGAGCACAGATAAAGTTCCTTAAGCCAAATATGGAATAGACAAGAGCTACTCCTTGCTCAACGAAATGGACTCAACACCCCATATTAAACGCCTAAGAATGTACCTGACTAGTAAGTATCTTAAAACCTATGGATTGCTATGTCTCCGAAAGGGAATCAAGCGTGTGTACAGGGGAATAAACGCAGCAGTGATAGGATTGGAGAGGTTCGGTGAGCAAATGAAGACCCTTTGAAGTCATATTGCATGCTACCCATTCCACGGGTCTCAACTCTCCAGGTTTAAGGGATTCTTCCTTCAGCTAAAACATGCATGTGGAACCCAGAGTATGATCAACCGTGTGATCGGGAGACGTGTTCAAATATGTCTCCGTTCTCGCCCCCTGGTACTCGGGTGCAACATTCCAGATGCTTTACTAACACTCTCCCGACTTGGAGAGTCAGTGCCTTTAACCTCCTGTTTGGCCCAGTTTGCAATTTCTGCGGAAGATGAACAGGAATAGGGAGAACCAATGAGAGACTAGCTGGAGGTGTCTGGACGGGCAAATTTAACTCTCATTTCCCACCAGGAAGAGGAATTAACCAAAGGCTCAGCGTGCCGTGCCGGAACCAGATTAGGGCCTGAAGCAATCCTGCGGTGTTGCGGCCAGCTCACAAGAAACAAGTTGAAGGAAGGAGCTCAGGGGCTCTGTAATTCACAAACCTGCAGAGTTATAAATGACAGCTATCGTCCAAAAATATACTGAAGTAAGGCTGCCAAGAGGACTTGAAAGCGGGGCAGAATTGCAGGAAACCGATTTCAGGAGGTAGACTGGAATTGCATTTAAAGCATAGGAAAAGAGGCAGAACGTCCACAATGATGCACTTGGCCAAAAAGGGCGTATGCGTTTTTTCCTATTCAGGAAAAAACGCATACGCCCTTTTTGGCCAACCAAGCAAGCTTGCAAAGGAAATCTGCACTACAATGAAGTCTCACTTCCCCCCGGTCAAAAGGGCCATCTGAAAAAGTGTAAAATCCAGAAAGGCAGGACAGGCCATGGAGAACTGGGAGCCTTGTTATGCTGATGGGTGGGATGTAAATTGCCAACAGTCACTAGGCAGAAGTGTATGGTGTTTCCTGAAACATCTAAAAAACAAAGCAACAGAGCCTAGGGCACTTCCACTTATGGTCCTATAGCTTAAGGAAATTAAAATCAAAAAGACACAGCCACCCCAAATTTGGGACGGCTCTGTATACAAGAACCTCGTTTATGGTACATGTTCAATATCGCAGAAAGTGAAAAATGGATGAAGAAGTTGTGGTACTTACGTACAATGCAATATCACTCAGCAATGACATCTATGTCATCAGGCCCGTAGCAGCATAATGAGTGCATTCAGGTATGATGATTCTAACTGAAAGAAGTCACACAGAAAAAGAAACATCATAAGATATCACTAATACACGGAATGTAAACTTGGCTACACAGGAACTGGATTACAAAACAGAACAGGGTCTCAAATTTAGAAAACCAACTTATGCTTGCTTAAGGGGAAAGGTGAGTTGGGGTGCTGCATAAAACAAGAGATTGAAATGAGCACAGATAAAGTTCCTTAAGCCAAATATGGAATAGACAAGAGCTACTCCTTGCTCAACGAAATGGACTCAACACCCCATATTAAACGCCTAAGAATGTACCTGACTAGTAAGTATCTTAAAACCTACGGATTGCTATTTCTCCAAAAGGGAATCAAGCGTGTGTACAGGGGAATAAATGCAGCAGTGATAGGATTGGAGAGGTTCGGTGAGCAAATGAAGTCCCTTTGAAGTCATATTGCATGGTACCCATTCCACGGGTCTCAACTCTCCAGGTTTAAGGGATTCTTCCTTCAGCTAAAACATGCATGTGGAACCCAGAGTATGATCAACCGTGTGATCGGGAGACGTGTTCAAATATGTCTCCGTTCTCGTCCCCTGGTACTCGGGTGCAAGATTCCAGACGCTTTACTAACACTCTCCCGACTTGGAGAGTCAGTGCCTTTAACCTCCTGATTGGCCCAGTTTGCAATTTCTGCGGAAGATGAACAGGAATAGGGAGAACCAATGAGAGACTAGCTGGAGGTGTCTGGACGGGCAAATTTAACTCTCATTTCCCACCAGGAAGAGGAATTAACCAAAGGCTCAGCGTGCCGTGCCGGAACCAGATTAGGGCCTGAAGCAATCCTGCGGTGTTGCGGCCAGCTCACAAGAAAGCGAGTTGAAGAAAGGAGCTCAGGGGCACTGTAATTCACAAACCTGCAGAGTTATAAATGACAGCTATCGTCCAAAAATATACTGAAGTAAGGCTGCCAAGAGGACTTGAAAGCGGGGCAGAATTGCAGGAAACCGATTTCAGGAGGTAGACTGGAATTGCATTTAAAGCATAGGAAAAGAGGCAGAACGTCCACAATGATGCACTTGGCCAAAAAGGGCGTATGCGTTTTTTCCTGAATATATTCAGGAAAAAACGCATACGCCCTTTTTGGCCAACCAAGCAAGGTTGCAAAGGAAATCTGCACTACAATGAAGTCTCACTTCCCCCTGGTCAAAAGGGCCATCTGAGAAAAGTGTAAAATCCAGAAAGACAGGACAGGCCATGGAGAACTGGGAGCCTTGTTATGCTGATGGGCGGGATGTAAATTGCCAACAGACACTCGGGAGAAGTGTATGGTGTTTCCTGAAACATCGAAAAAACAAAGCAACAGAGCCTAGGGCACTTCCACTTATGGTCCTATAGCTTAGGGAAATGAAAATCAAAAAGACACAGCCACCCCAAAGTTTGGGACGGCTCTGTTTACAAAACCTCGTTTACGATACAAGTTCAATATCGCAGAAAGTGAAAAATGGATGAAGAAGTTGTGGTACTTACGTACAATGCAATATCACTCAGCAATGACCTCTATGTCATCAGGCCCGTAGCAGCATAATGAGTGGATTCAGGTATGATGATTCTAACTGAAAGAAGTCACACAGAAAAAGAAACATCATAAGATATCACTAATACACGGAATGTAAACTTGGCTACACAGGAACTGGATTACAAAACAGAACAGGGTCTCAAATTTAGAAAACCAAATTATGCTTGCTTAAGGGGAAAGGTGAGTTGGGGTGCTGCATAAAACCAGAGATTGAAATGAGCACAGATAAAGTACCTTAAGCCAAATATGGAATAGACAAGAGCTACTCCTTGCTCAACGAAATGGACTCAACAACCCATATTAAACGCCTAAGTATGTACCTGACTAGTAAGTATCTTAAAACCTATGGATTGCTATGTGTCCGAAAGAGAATCAAGCGTGTGTACAGGGGCATAAACGCAGCAGTGGTAGAATTGGAGAGGTTCGGTGAGCAAATGAAGAACCTTTGAAGTCATATTGCACGGTACCCATTCCACGGGTCTCAACTCTCCAGGTTTAAGGGATTCTTCCTTCAGCTAAAACATGCATGTGGAACCCAGAGTATGATCAACCATGTGATCGGGAGACGTGTTCAAATATGTCTCCGTTCTCGTCCCCTGTTTCTCGGGTGCAACATTCCAGATGCTTTACTAACACTCTCCCGACTTGGAGAGTCAGTGCCTTTAACCTCCTGTTTGGCCCAGTTTGCAATTTCTGCGGAAGATGAACAGGAATAGGGAGAACCAATGAGAGACTAGCTGGAGGTGTCTGGACAGGGAAATTTAACTCTCATTTCCCACCAGGAAGAGGAATTAACCAAAGGCTCAGCGTGCCGTGCCGGAACCAGATTAGGGCCTGAAGCAATCCTGCGGTGTTGCGGCCAGCTCGCAAGAAAGCAAGTTGAAGAAAGGAGCTCAGGGTCACTGTAATTCACAAACCTGCAGAGTTATAAATGACAGCTATCGTCCAAAAATATACTGAAGTAAGGCTGCCAAGAGGACTTGAAAGCGGAGCAGAATTGCAGGCAACCGATTTCAGGAGGTAGACTGGAATTGCATTTAAAGCATAGGAAAAGAGGCAGAACGTCCACAATGATGCACTTGGCCAAAAAGGGCGTATGCGTTTTTTCCTGAATATATTCAGGAAAAAACGCATAAGCCCTTTTTGGCCAACCAAGCAAGCTTGCAAAGGAAATCTGCACTACAATGAAGTCTCACTTCCCCCAGGTCATAAGGGCCATCTGAAAAAAGTTTAAAATCCAGAAAAGCAGGACAGGCCATGGAGAACTGGGAGCCTTGTTATGCTGATGGGCGGGATGTAAATTGCCAACAGCCACTCGGGAGAAGTGTATGGTGTTTCCTGACACATCTAAAAAACAAAGCAACAGAGCCTAGGGCACTTCCACTTATGGTCCTATAGCTTAGGGAAATGAAAATCAAAAAGACACAGCCACCCCAAAGTTTGGGACGGCTCTGTTTACAAGAACCTCGTTTACGGTACAAGTTCAATATCACAGAAAATGAAAAATGGATGAAGAAGTTGTGGTACTTACGTACAATGCAATATCACTCAGCAATGACATCTATGTCATCAGGCCCGTAGCAGCATAATGAGTGCATTCAGGTATGATGATTCTAACTGAAATAAGTCACACAGAAAAAGAAACATCATAAGATATCACTAATACACCCAATGTAAACATGGCTACACAGGAACTGGATTACAAAACAGAACAGGGTCTCAAATTTAGAAAACCAACTTATGCTTGCTTAAGGGGAAAGGTGAGTTGGGGTGCTGCATAAAACCAGAGATTGAAATGAGCACAGAGTAAGTTCCTTAAGCCAAATATGGAATAGACAAGAGCTACTCCTTGCTCAATGAAATGGACTTAACACCCCATATTAAACGCCTAAGAATGTACCTGACTAGTAAGTATCTTAAAACCTATGGATTGCTATGTCTCCGAAAGGGAATCAAGCGTGTGTAGAGGGGTATAAACGCAGCAGTGATAGGATTGGAGAGGTTCGGTGAGCAAATGAAGACCCTTTGAAGTCATATTGCATGGTCCCCATTCCACGGGTCTCAACTCTCCAGGTTTAAGGGATTCTTCCTTCAGCTAAAACATGCATGTGGAACCCAGAGTATGATCAACCATGTGATCGGGAGACGTGTTCAAATATGTCTCCGTTCTCGTCCCCTGGTCCTCGGGTGCAACATTCCAGACGCTTTACTAACACTCTCCCGACTTGGAGAGTCAGTGCCTTTAACCTCCTGTTTGGCCCAGTTTGCAATTTCTGCGGAAGATGAACAGGAATAGGGAGAACCAATGAGAGACTAGCTGGAGGTGTCTGGACGGGCAAATTTAACTCTCATTTCCCACCAGGAAGAGGAATTAACCAAAGGCTCAGCGTGCCATGCCGGAACCAGATTAGGGCCTGAAGCAATCCTGCGGTGTTGCGGCCAGCTCACAAGGAAGCAAGTTGAAGGAAGGAGTTCAGGGGCACTGTAATTCACAAACCTGCAGAGTTATAAATGACAGCTATCGTCCAAAAATATACTGAAGTAAGGCTGCCAAGAGGACTTGAAAGCGGGGCAGAATTGTAGGAAACCGATTTCAGGAGGTATACTGGAATTGCATTTAAAGCACAGGAAAAGAGGCAGAACGTCCACAATAATGCACTTGCCCAAAATTGCGTATGCGATTTTTCCTATTCAGGAAAAAACGCATGCGCCCTTTTTGGCCAACCAAGCAAGCTTGCAAAGGAAATCTGCACTACAATGAAGTCTCACTTCCCCCCGGTCAAAAGGGCCATCTGAAAAAAGTGTAAAATCCAGAAAGGCAGGACAGGCCATAGAGAACTGGGAGCCTTGTTATGCTGATGGGCGGGATGTAAATTGCCAACAGTCACTAGGCAGAAGTGTATGGTGTTTCCTGAAACATCTAAAAAACAAAGCAACAGAGCCTAGGGCACTTCCACTTATGGTCCTATAGATTAAGGAAATTAAAATCAAAAAGACACAGCCACCCCAAAGTTTGGGACTGCTCTGTATACAAGAACCTCGTTTATGGTACAAGTTCAATATCGCAGAAAGTGAAAAATGGATGAAGAAGTTGTGGTACTTACGTACAATGCAATATCACTCAGCAATGTCCTCTATGTCATCAGGCCCGTTGCAGCATAATGAGGGGATTCAGGTATGATGATTCTAACTGAAAGAAGTCACACAGAAAAAGAAACATCATAAGATATCACTAATACACGGAATGTAAACTTGGCTACACAGGAACTGGATTACAAAACAGAACAGGGTCTCAAATTTAGAAAACCAACTTATGCTTGCTTAAGGGGAAAGGTGAGTTGGGGTGCTGCATAAAACCAGAGATTGAAATGAGCACAGATAAAGTTCCTTAAGCCAAATATGGAATAGACAAGAGCTACTCCTTGCTCAACGAAATGGACTCAACACCCCATATTAAACGCCTAAGAATGTACCTGACTAGTATGTATCTTAAAACCTATGGATTGCTATGTCTCCGAAAGAGAATCAAGCGTGTGTACAGGGGCATAAACGCAGCAGTGGTAGAATTGGAGAGGTTCGGTGAGCAAATGAAGACCCTTTGAAGTCATACTGCACGGTACCCATTCCACGGGTCTCAACTCTCCAGGTTTAAGGGATTCTTCCTTCAGCTAAATCATGCATGTGGAACCCAGAGTATGATCAACCATGTGATCGGGAGACGTGTTCAAATATGTCTCCGTTCTCGTCCCCTGTTTCTCGGGTGCAACATTCCAGACGCTTTACTAACACTCTCCCGACTTGGAGAGTCAGTGCCTTTAACCTCCTGTTTGGCCCAGTTTGCAATTTCTGCGGAAGATGAACAGGAATAGGGAGAACCAATGAGAGACTAGCTGGAGGTGTCTGGACGGACAAATTTAACTCTCATTTTCCACCAGGAAGAGGAATTAACCTAAGGCTCAGCGTGCCGTGCCGGAACCAGATTAGGGCCTGAAGCAATCCTGCGGTGTTGCGGCCAGCTCACAAGAAAGCAAGTTGAAGAAAGGAGCTCAGGGTCACTGTAATTCACAAACCTGCAGAGTTATAAATGACAGCTATCGTCCAAAAATATACTGAAGTAAGGCTGCCAAGAGGACTTGAAAGCGGGGCAGAATTGCAGGAAACCGATTTCAGGAGGTAGACTGGAATTGCATTTAAAGCATAGGAAAAGAGGCAGAACGTCCACAATGATGCACTTGGCCAAAAAGGGCGTATGCGTTTTTTCCTATTCAGGAGAAAACGCATCCGCCCTTTTTGGCCAACCAAGCAAGCTTGCAAAGGAAATCTGCACTACAATGAAGTCTCACTTCCCCCGGGTCAAAAGGGCCATCTGAAAAAAGTGTAAAATCCAGAAAGGCAGGACAGGCCATGGAGAACTGGGAGCCTTGTTATGCTGATGGGCGGGATGTAAATTGCCAACAGTCACTAGGCAGAAGTGTATGTGTTTCCTGAAACATCTAAAAAACAAAGCAACAGAGCCTAGGGCACTTCCACTTATGGTCCTATAGCTTAGGGAAATGAAAATCAAAAAGACACAGCCACCCCAAAGTTTGGGACGGCTCTGTTTACAAGAACCTCGTTTACGGTACAAGTTCAATATTGCAGAAAGTGAAAAATGGATGAAGAAGTTGTGGTACTTACGTACAATGCAATATCACTCAGCAATGACATCTATGTCATCAGGCCCGTAGCAGCATAATGAGTGGATTCAGGTATGATGATTCTAACTGAAAGAAGTCACACAGAAAAAGAAACATCATAAGCTATCTCTAATACACGGAATGTAAACTTGGCTACACAGGAACTGGATTACAAAAGAGAACAGGGTCTCAAATTTAGAAAACCAACTTATGCTTGCTTAAGGGGAAAGGTGAGTTGGGGTGCTGCATAAAACCAGAGATTGAAATGAGCACAGATAAAGTTCCTTAAGCCAAATATGGAATAGACAAGAGCTACTCCTTGCTCAACGAAATGGACTCAACACCCCATATTAAACGCCTAAGAATGTACCTGACTAGTATGTATCTTAAAACCTATGGATTGCTATGTCTCCGAAAGAGAATCAAGCGTGTGTACAGGGGCATAAACGCAGCAGTGGTAGAATTGGAGAGGTTCGGTGAGCAAATGAAGACCCTTTGAAGTCATATTGCACGGTACCCATTCCACGGGTCTCAACTCTCCAGCTTTAAGGGATTCTTCCTTCAGCTAAATCATGCATGTGGAACCCAGAGTATGATCAACCGTGTGATCGGGAGACGTGTTCAAATATGTCTCCGTTCTCGTCCCCTGGTACTCGGGTGCAACATTCCAGATGCTTTACTAACACTCTCCCGACTTGGAGAGTCAGTGCCTTTAACCTCCTGTTTGGCCCAGTTTGCAATTTCTGCAGAAGATGAACAGGAATAGGGAGAACCAATGAGAGACTAGCTGGAGGTGTCTGGACGGGCAAATTTAACTCTCATTTCCCACCAGGAAGAGGAATTAACCAAAGGCTCAGCGTGCTGTGCCGGAACCACATTAGGGCCTGAAGCAATCCTGCGGTGTTGCGGCCAGCTCACAAGAAAGCGAGTTGAAGAAAGGAGCTCAGGGGGACTGTAATTCACAAACCTGCAGAGTTATAAATGACAGCTATCGTCCAAAAATATACTGAAGTAAGGCTGCCAAGAGGACTTGAAAGTGGAGCAGAATTGCAGGAAACTGATTTCAGGAGGTAGACTGGAATTGCATTTAAAGCATAGGAAAAGAGGCAGAACGTCCACAATGATGCACTTGGCCAAAAAGGGCGTATGCGTTTTTTCCTGAATATATTCAGGAAAAAACGCATACGTCCTTTTTGGCCAACCAAGCAAGCTTGCAAAGGAAATCTGCACTACAATGAAGTCTCCCTTCCCCCCGGTCATAAGGGCCATCTGAAAAAAGTGTAAAATCCAGAAAGGCAGGACAGGCCATGGAGAACTGGGAGCCTTGTTATGCTGATGGGCGGGATGAAAATTGCCAACAGCCACTCGGGAGAAGTGTATGGTGTTTCCTGAAACATCTAAAAAACAAAGCAACAGAGCCTAGGGCACTTCCACTTATGGTCCTATAGCTTAGGGAAATGAAAATCAAAAAGACACAGCCACCCGAAAGTTTGGGACGGCTCTGTTTACAAGAACCTCGTTTACGGTACAAGTTCAATATCGCAGAAAGTGAAAAATGGATGAAGAAGCTGTGGTACTTACGTACAATGCAATATCACTCATCAATGACATCTATGTCATCAGGCCCGTAGCAGCATAATGAGTGGATTCAGGTATGATGATTCTAACTGAAAGAAGTCACACAGAAAAAGAAACATCATAAGATATCACTAATACACGGAATGTAAACTTGGCTACACAGGAACTGGATTACAAAACAGAACAGGGTCTCAAATTTAGAAAACCAAATTATGCTTGATTAAGGGGAAAGGTGAGTTGGGGTGCTGCATAAAACCAGAGATTGAAATGAGCACAGATAAAGTACCTTAAGCCAAATATGGAATAGACAAGAGCTACTCCTTGCTCAACGAAATGGACTCAACACCCCATATTAAACGCCTAAGAATGTACCTGACTAGTAAGTATCTTAAAACCTATGGATTGCTATGTGTCCGAAAGAGAATCAAGCGTGTGTACAGGGGCATAAACGCAGCAGTGGTAGAATTGGAGAGGTTCGGTGAGCAAATGAAGAACCTTTGAAGTCATATTGCACGGTACCCATTCCACGGGTCTCAACTCTCCAGCTTTAAGGGATTCTTCCTTCAGCTAAAACATGCATGTGGAACCCAGAGTATGATCAACCGTGTGATCGGGAGACGTGTTCAAATATGTCTCCGTTCTCGTCCCCTGTTTCTCGGGTGCAACATTCCAGACGATTTACTAACACTCTCCCGACTTGGAGAGTCAGTGCCTTTAACCTCCTGTTTGGCCCAGTTTGCAATTTCTGCGGAAGATGAACAGGAATAGGGAGAACCAATGAGAGACTAGCTGGAGGTGTCTGGACGGGCAAATTTAACTCTCATTTCCCACCAGGAAGAGGAATTAACCAAAGGCTCAGCGTGCCGTGCCGGAACCAGATTAGGGCCTGAAGCAATCCTGCGGTGTTGCGACCAGCTCGCAAGAAAGCAAGTTGAAGAAAGGAGCTCAGGGTCACTGTAATTCACAAACCTGCAGAGTTATAAATGACAGCTATCGTCCAAAAATATACTGAAGTAAGGCTGCCAAGAGGACTTGAAAGCGGGGCAGAATTGCAGGAAACCGATTTCGGGAGGTAGACTGGAATTGCATTGAAAGCATAGGAAAAGAGGCAGAACGTCCACAATGATGCACGTGGCCAAAAAGGGCGTATGCGTTTTTTCCTGAATATATTCAGGAAAAAACGCATACGACATTTTTGGGCAACCAAGCAAGCTTGCAAAGGAAATCTGCACTACAATGAAGTCTCACTTCCCCCCGGTCAAAAGGGCCATCTGAAAAAAGTGTAAAATCCAGAAAGGCAGGACAGGCCATGGAGAACTGGGAGCCTTGTTATGCTGATGGGCGGGATGTAAATTGCCAACAGTCACTAGGCAGAAGTGTATGGTGTTTCCTGAAACATCTAAAAAACAAAGCAACAGAGCCTAGGGCACTTCCACTTATGGTCCTATAGCTTAAGGAAATTAAAATCAAAAAGACACAGCCACCCCAAAGTTTGGGACGGCTCTGTATACAAGAACCTCGTTTATGGTACAAGTTCAATATCGCAGAAAGTGAAAAATGGATGAAGAAGTTTGGTACTTACGTACAATGCAATATCACTCAGCAATGACATCTATGTCATCAGGCCCGTAGCAGCATAATGAGTGCATTCAGGTATGATGATTCTAACTGAAAGAAGTCACAAAGAAAAAGAAACATCATAAGATATCACTAATACACGGAATGTAAACTTGGCTACACAGGAACTGGATTACAAAACAGAACAGGGTCTCAAATTTAGAAAACCAACTTATGCTTGCTTAAGGGGAAAGGTGAGTTGGGGTGCTGCATAAAACCAGAGATTGAAATGAGCACAGATAAAGTTCCTTAAGCCAAATATGGAATAGACAAGAGCTACTCCTTGCTCAACGAAATGGACTCAACACCCCATATTAAACGCCTAAGAATGTACCTGACTAGTAAGTATCTTAAAACCTATGGATTGCTATGTCTCCGAAAGAGAATCAAGCGTGTGTACAGGGGCATAAACGCAGCAGTGATAGGATTGGAGAGGTTCGGTGAGCAAATGAAGACCCTCTGAAGTCATATTGCATGGTACCCATTCCACGGGTCTCAACTCTCCAGGTTTAAGGGATTCTTCCTTCAGCTAAAACATGCATGTGGAACCCAGAGTATGATCAACCATGTGATCGGGAGACGTGTTCAAATATGTCTCCGTTCTCGTCCTCTGGTACTCGGGTGCAACATTCCAGACGCTTTACTAACACTCTCCCGACTTGGAGAGTCAGTGCCTTTAACCTCCTGTTTGGCCCAGTTTGCAATTTCTGCGGAAGATGAACAGGAATAGGGAGAACCAATGAGAGACGAGCTGGAGGTGTCTGGACGGCCAAATTTAACTCTCATTTCCCACCAGGAAGAGGAATTAACCAAAGGCTCAGCGTGCCGTGCCGGAACCAGATTAGGGCCTGAAGCAATCCTGCGGTGTTGCTGCCATCTCACAAGAAAGCGAGTTGAAGAAAGGAGCTCAGGGGCACTGTAATTCACAGACCTGCAGAGTTATAAATGACAGCTATCGTCCAAAAATATACTGAAGTAAGGATGCCAGGAGGACTTGAAAGCGGGGCAGAATTGCAGGAAACCGATTTCAGGAGGTAGACTGGAATTGCATTTAAAGCATAGGAAAAGAGGCAGAACGTCCACAATGATGCACTTGGCCAAAAAGGGCGTATGCGTTTTTTCCTGAATATATTCAGGAAAAAACGCATACGCCCTTTTTGGCCAACCAAGCAAGCTTGCAAAGGAAATCTGCACTACAATGAAGTCTCACTTCCCCCCGGTCAAAAGGGCCATCTGAAAAAAGTGTAAAATCCAGAAAGGCAGGACAGGCCATGGAGAACTGGGAGCCTTGTTATGCTGATGGGCGGGATGAAAATTGCCAACAGCCACTCGGGAGAAGTGTATGGTGTTTCCTGAAACATCTAAAAAACAAAGCAACGAGCCTAGGGCACTTCCAATTATGGTCCTATAGATTAGAGAAATGAAAATCAAAAAGACACGGCCACCCCAAAGTTTGGGACGGCTCTGTTTACAAGAACCTCGTTTACGGTACAAGTTCAATATCGCAGAAAGTGAAAAATGGATGAAGAAGTTGTGGTACTTACGTACAATGCAATATCACTCAGCACTGACATCTATGTCATCAGGCCCGTAGCAGCATAATGAGTGGATTCAGGTATGATGATTCTACCTGAAATAAGTCACGCAGAAAAAGAAACATCATAAGATATCACTAATACACGGAATGTAAACTTGGCTACACAGGAACTGGATTACAAAACAGAACAGGGTCTCAAATTTAGAAAACCAACTTATGCTTGCTTAAGGGGAAAGGTGAGTTGGGGTGCTGCATAAAACCAGAGATTGAAATGAGCACAGAGTAAGTTCCTTAAGCCAAATATGGAATAGACAAGAGCTACTCCTTGCTCAACGAAATGGACTCAACACCCCATATTAAACGCCTAAGAATGTACCTGACTAGTAAGTATCTTAAAACCTATGGATTGCTATGTCTCCGAAAGAGAATCAAGCGTGTGTACAGGGGCATAAACGCAGCAGTGATAGGATTGGAGAGGTTCGGTGAGCAAATGATGACACTTTGAAGTCATACTGCATTCTACCCATTCTACGGGTCTCAACTCTCCAGGTTTAAGGGATTCTTCCTTCAGCTAAAACATGCATGTGGAACCCAGAGTATGATCAACCGTGTGATCGGGAGACGTGTTCAAATACGTCTCTGTTCTCGTCCCCTGGTACTCGCTTGCAACATACCAGACGCTTTACTAACACTCTCCCGACTTGGAGAGTCAGTGCCTTTAACCTCCTGTTTGGCCCAGTTTGCAATTTCTGCGGAAGATGAACAGGAATAGGGAGAACCAATGAGAGACTAGCTGGAGGTGTCTGGACGGGCAAATTTAACTCTCATTTCCCACCAGGAAGAGGAATTAACCAAAGGCACAGCGTGCCGTGCCGGAACCAGATGAGGGCCTGAAGCAATCCTGCGGTGTTGTGGCCAGCTCACAAGAAAGCGAGTTGAAGAAAGTAGCTCAGGGGCACTGTAATTCACAAACCTGCAGAGTTATAAATGACAGCTATCGTCCAAAAATATACTGAAGTAAGGCTGCCAAGAGGACTTGAAAGCGGGGCAGAGTTGCAGGTAACCGATTTCAGGAGGTAGACTGGAATTGCATTTAAAGCATAGGAAAAGAGGCAGAACGTCCACAATGATGCACTTGGCCAAAAAGTGTGTATGCATTTTTTCCTGAATATATTCAGGAAAAAACGCATACGCCCTTTTTGGCCAACCAAGCAAGCTTGCAAAGGAAATCTGCACTACAATGAAGTCTCACTTCCCCCGGGTCATAAGGGCCATCTGAAAAAAGTGTAAAATCCAGAAAGGCAGGACAGGCCATGGAGAACTGGGAGCCTTGTTATGCTGATGGGCGGGATGTAAATTGCCAACAGCCACTCGGGAGAAGTGTATGGTGTTTCCTGAAACATCTAAAAAACAAAGCAACAGAGCCTAGGGCACTTCCACTTATGGTCCTATAGCTTAGGGAAATGAAAATCAAAAAGACACAGCCACCCCAAAGTTTGGGACGGCTCTGTTTACAAGAACCTCGTTTACGGTACAAGTTCAATATCGCAGAAAGTGAAAAATGGATGAAGAAGCTGTGGTACTTACGTACAATGCAATATCACTCAGCAATGACATCTACGTCATCAGGCCCGTAGCAGCATAATGAGAGGATTCAGGTATGATGATTCTACCTGAAATAAGTCATGCAGAAAAAGAAACATCATAAGATATAACTAATACACGGAATGTAAACTTGGCTACACAGGAACTGGATTACAAAACAGAACAGGGTCTCAAATTTAGAAAACCAACTTATGCTTGCTTAAGGGGAAAGGTGAGTTGGGGTGCTGCATAAAACCAGAGATTGAAATGAGCACAGAGTAAGTTCCTTAAGCCAAATATGGAATAGACAAGAGCTACTCCTTGCTCAACGAAATGGACTCAACACCCCATATTAAACGCCTAAGAATGTACCTGACTAGTAAGTATCTTAAAACCTATGGATTGCTATGTCTCCGAAAGAGAATCAACCGTGTGTACAGGGGCATAAACGCAGCAGTGATAGGATTGGAGAGGTTCGGTGAGCAAATGAAGACCCTTTGAAGTCATATTGCATGGTACCCATTCCACGGGTCTCAACTCTCCAGGTTTAAGGGATTCTTCCTTCAGCTAAAACATGCATGTGGAACCCAGAGTATGATCAACTGTGTGATCGGGAGACGTCTTCAAATATGTCTCCGTTCTCGTCCCCTGGTACTCGGGTGCAACATTCCAGTCGCTTTACTAACACTCTCCCGACTTGGAGAGTCAGTGCCTTTAACCTCCTGTTTGGCCCAGTTTGCAATTTCTGCGGAAGATGAACAGGAATAGGGAGAACCAATGAGAGACTAGCTGGAGGTGTCTGGACGGGCAAATTTAACTCTCATTTCCCACCAGGAAGAGGAATTAACCAAAGGCTCAGCATGCCGTGCCGGAACCAGATTAGGGCCTGAAGCAATCCTGCGGTATTGCAGCCAGCTCACAAGAAAGCGAGTTGAAGAAAGGAGCTCAGGGGCACTGTAATTCACAGACCTGCAGAGTTATAAATGACAGCTATCGTCCAAAAATATACTGAAGTAAGGCTGCCAGGAGGACTTGAAAGCGGGGCAGAATTGCAGGAAACCGATTTCAGGAGGTAGACTGGAATTGCATTTAAAGCATAGGAAAAGAGGCAGAACGTCCGCAATGATGCACTTGGCCAAAAAGGGCGTATGCGTTTTTTCCTATTCAGGAAAAAAGGCATACGCCCTTTTTGGCCAACCAAGCAAGCTTGCAAAGGAAATCTGCACTACAATGAAGTCTCACTTCCCCCGGGTCATAAGGGCCATCTGAAAAAAGTGTAAAATCCAGAAAGGCAGGACAGGCCATGGAGAACTGGGAGCCTTGTTATGCTGATGGGCGGGATGTAAATTGCCAACAGTCACTAGGCAGAAGTGTATGTGTTTCCTGAAACATCTAAAAAACAAAGCAACAGAGCCTAGGGCACTTCCACTTATGGTCCTATAGCTTAGGGAAATGAAAATCAAAAAGACACAGCCACCCCAAAGTTTGGGACGGCGCTGTTTACAAGAACCTCGTTTACGGTACAAGTTCAATATTGCAGAAAGTGAAAAATGGATGAAGAAGTTGTGGTACTTACGTACAATGCAATATCACTCAGCAATGACATCTATGTCATCAGGCCCGTAGCAGCATAATGAGTGCATTCAGGTATGATGATTCTAACTGAAAGAAGTCACACAGAAAAAGAAACATCATAAGCTATCTCTAATACACGGAATGTAAACTTGGCTACACAGGAACTGGATTACAAAAGAGAACAGGGTCTCAAATTTAGAAAACCAAGTTATGCTTGCTTAAGGGGAAAGGTGAGTTGGGGTGCTGCATAAAACCAGAGATTGAAATGAGCACAGATAAAGTTCCTTAAGCCAAATATGGAATAGACAAGAGCTACTCCTTGCTCAACGAAATGGACTCAACACCCCATATTAAACGCCTAAGAATGTACCTGACTAGTAAGTATCTTAAAACCTATGGATTGCTATGTCTCCGAAAGAGAATCAAGCGTGTGTACAGGGGCATAAACGCAGCTGTGGTAGAATTGGAGAGGTTCGGCGAGCAAATGAAGACCCTTTGAAGTCATATTGCACGGTACCTATTCCACGGGTCTCAACTCTCCAGCTTTAAGGGATTCTTCCTTCAGCTAAACCATGCATGTGGAACCCAGAGTATGATCAACCATGTGATCGGGAGACGTGTTCAAATATGTCTCCGTTCTCGTCCCCTGTTTCTCGGGTGCAACATTCCAGACGCTTTACTAACACTCTCCCGACTTGGAGAGTCAGTGCCTTTAACCTCCTGTTTGGCCCAGTTTGCAATTTCTGCGGAAGATGAACAGGAATAGGGAGAACCAATGAGAGACTAGCTGGAGGTGTCTGGACGGGCAAATTTAACTCTCATTTCCCACCAGGAAGAGGAATTAACCAAAGGCTCAGCGTGCCATGCCGGAACCACATTAGGGCCTGAAGCAATCCTGCGGTGTTGCGGCCAGCTCACAAGAAACCGAGTTGAAGAAAGGAGCTCAGGGGCACTGTAATTCACAAACCTGCAGAGTTATAAATGACACCTATCGTCCAAAAATATACTGAAGTAAGGCTGCCAAGAGGACTTGAAAGCGGGGCAGAATTGCAGGAAACCGATTTCAGGAGGTAGACTGGAATTGCATTGAAAGCATAGGAAAAGAGGCAGAACGTCCAAAATGATGCACTTGGACAAAAAGGGCGTATGCGTTTTTTCCTGAATATATTCAGGAAAAAACGCATACGCCCTTTTTGGCCAACCAAGCAAGCTTGCAAAGGAAATCTGCACTACAATGAAGTCTCACTTCCCCCCGGTCAAAAGGGTCATCTGAAAAAAGTGTAAAATCCAGAAAGGCAGGACAGGCCATGGAGAACTGGGAGCCTTGTTATGCTGATGGGCGGGATGTAAATTGCCAACAGCCACTCGGGAGAAGTGTATGGTGTTTCCTGAAACATCTAAAAAACAAAGCAACAGAGCCTAGGGCACTTCCACTTATGGTCCTATAGCTTAGGGAAATTAAAATCAAAAAGACACAGCCACCCCAAAGTTTGGGACGCCTCTGTTTACAAGAACCTCGTTTAACAGTACAAGTTCAACATCGCAGAAAGTGAAAAATGGATAAAGAGGTTGTGGTATTTACTTACAAAGCAATATCACTCAGCAATGAAATCTATGTCATCAGGCCCTTAGCAGCACAATGAGTGGATTCAGGTATGATGATTCTAACTGAAATAAGTCACACAGAAAAAGAAACATCATAAGATATCAGTAATACACGCAATGTAAACTTGGCTACACAGGAACTGAATTACAGAACAGAAAAGGGTCTCAAATTTAGAAAACCAACTTATGCTTGCTTAAGGGGAAAGGTGAGTTGGGGTGCTGCATAAAACCAGAGATTGAAATGAGCACAGATAAAGTTCCTTAAGCCAAATATGGAATAGACAAGAGCTACTCCTTGCTCAACGAAATGGACTCAACACCGCATATTAAACGCCTAAGAATGTACCTGACTAGTAAGTAACTTAAAACCTATGGATTGCTATGTCTCCAAAAGAGAATCAAGCATGTGTACAGGGGCATAAACGCAGCAGTGATAGGATTGGAGAGGTTCGGTGAGCAAATGAAGACCCTTTGAAGTCATATTGCATGGTACCCATTCCACGGGTCTCAACTACCCAGGTTTAAGGTATCCTTCCTTCAGCTAAAACACGCATGTGGAACCTAGAGTATGGTCAACCATGTGATCGGGAGACGTGTTCAAATATGTCTCAGTTTTCCTCTCCTGGTACTCGGGTGCAACATTCCAGACGGTTTACTCACACCCTCCCTACTTGGAGAGTCAGCGCCTTTAACCTCCTGTTTGGCCCAGTTTGCAATTTCTGCGGAAGATGAACAGGAATAGGGAGAACCAATGAGAGACTAGCTGGAGGTGTCTGGACGGGCAAATTTAACTCTCATTTCCCACCAGGAAGAGGAAATAACCAAAGGCTCAGCGTGCCGTGCCGGAACCAGATTAGGGCCTGAAGCCATCCTGCGGTGTTGCGGCCAGCTCACAAGAAAGCGAGTTGAAGAAAGGAGCTCAGGGGCACTGTAATTCACAAAACTGTAGAGTTATAAATGACAGCTATCGTCCAAAAATATACTGAAGTAAGGCTGCCAAGAGGACTTGAAAGCGGGGCAGAATTGCAGGAAACCGATTTCAGGAGGTAGACTGGAACTGCATTTCAAGCATAGGAAAAGAGGCAGAACGTCCACAATGATGCACTTGGCCAAAAAGGGCGCATGCCTTTTTTCCTGAATATATTCAGGAAAAAACGCATACGCCCTTTTTGGCCAACCAAGCAAGCTTGCAAAGGAAATCTGCACTACAATGAAGTCTCACTTCCCCCCGGTCAAAAGGGCCATCTGAAAAAAGTGTAAAATCCAGAAAGGCAGGACAGGCCATGGAGAACTGGGAGCCTTGTTATGCTGATGGGCGTGATGTAAATTGCCAACAGCCACTCGGGAGAAGTGTATGGTGTTTCCTGAAACATCTAAAAAACAAAGCAACAGAGCCTAGGGCACTTCCACTTATGGTCCTATAGCTTAGGGAAATTAAAATCAAAAATACACAGCCACCCCAAAGTTTGGGACACCTCTGTTTACAAGAACCTCGTTTACAGTACAAGTTCAACATCGCAGAAAGTGAAAAATGGATAAAGACGTTGTGGTACTTACTTACAAAGCAATATCACTCAGCAATGAAATCTATGTCATCAGGCCCTTAGCAGCACAATGAGTGGATTCAGGTATGATGATTCTGACTGAAATAAGTCACACAGAAAAAGAAACATCATAAGATATCACTAATACACGGAATGTAAACTTGGCTACACAGGAACTGAATTACAGAACAGAACAGGGTCACAAATTTAGAAAACCAACTTATGCTTGCTTAAGGGTAAAGGTGAGTTGGGGTGCTGCATAAAACCAGAGATTGAAATGAGCACAGATAAAGTTCCTTAAGCCAAATATGAAATACACAAGAGCTACTCCTTGCTCAACGAAATGGACTCAACACCGCATATTAAACGCCTAAGAATGTACCTGACTAGTAAGTATCTTAAAACCTATGGATTGCTATGTCTCCAAAAGAGAATCAAGCATGTGTACAGGGGCATAAACGCAGCAGTGATAGGATTGGAGAGGTTCGGTGAGCAAATGAAGACCCTTTGAAGTCATATTGCATGGTACCCATTCCACGGGTTTCAACTACCCAGGTTTAAGGTATCCTTCCTTCAGCTAAAACATGCATGTGGAACCTACAGTATGATCAACCATGTGATCGGGAGACGTGTTCAAATATGTCTCAGTTTTTGTACCCTGGTACTCGGGTGCAACATTCCAGACGCTTTACTAACACCCTCCCGACTTGGAGAGTCAGTCCCTTTAACCTCGTGTTTGTCCCAGTTTGCAATTGCTGCGGAAGATGAACAGGAATAGGGAGAACCAATGAGAGACTAGCTGGAGGTGTCTGGACGGGCAAATTTAACTCTCATTTCCCACCAGGAAGAGGAATTAACCAAAGGCTCAGCGTGCCGTGCCGGAACCAGATTAGGGCCTGAAGCCATTCTGCGGTGTTGCGGCCAGGTCACAAGAAAGCGAGTTGAAGAAAGGAGCTCAGGGGCACTGTAATTCACAAACCTGCAGAGTTATAAATGACAGCTATAGTCCAAAAATATACTGAAGTAAGGCTGCCAAGAGGACTTGAAAGCGGGGCAGAATTGCAGGAAACCGATTTCAGGAGGTAGACTGGAATTGCATTGAAAGCATAGGAAAAGAGGCAGAACGTCCACAATGATGCACTTGGCCAAAAAGGGCGTATGCGTTTTTTCCTGAATATATTCAGGAAAAAACGCATGCGCCCTTTTTGGCCAACCAAGCAAGCTTGCAATGGAAATCGGCACTACAATGAAGGCTCACTTCCCCCCGGTCAAAAGGGCCATCTGAAAAAAGTGTAAAATCCAGACAGGCAGGACAGGCCATGGAGAACTGGGAGCCTTGTTATGCTGATGGGCGGGATATAAATTGCCAACAGCCAATTGGGAGAAGTGTATGGTGTTTCCTGAAACATCTAAAAAACAAAGCAACAGAGCCTAGGGCACTTCCACTTATGGTCCTATAGCTTAGGGAAATTAAAATCAAAAAGACACAGCCACCCCAAAGTTTGGGACTCCTCTGTTTACAAGAACCTCGTTTACAGTACAAGTTCAATATCACAGAAAGTGAAAAATGGATAAAGAACTTGTGGTACTTACGTACAATGCAGTATCACTCAGCAATGAAATCTATGTCATCAGGCCCGTAGCAGCATAATGAGTGGATTCAGGTACGATGATTCTAACTGAAAAAAGTCACACAGAAAAAGAAACATCATAAGATATCACTAATACACGGAATGTAAACTTGGCTACACAGGAACTGAATTCCAAAGCAGAACAGGGTCTCAAATTTAGAAAACCAACTTATGCTTGCTTAAGGGGAAAGGTGAGTTGGGGTGCTGCATAAAACCAGAGATTGAAATGAGCACAGATAAAGTTCCTTAAGCCAAATATGGAATAGGCAAGAGCTACTCCTTGCTCAACGAAATGGACTCAACACCCCATATTAAACGCCTAAGAATGTACCTGACTAGTAAGTATCTTAAAACCTATGGATTGCTATGTCTCCAAAAGAGAATCAAGCGTGTGTACAGGGGCATAAACGCAGCAGTGATAGGATTGGAGAGGTTCGGTGAGCAAATGAAGACCCTTTGAAGTCATATTGCATGGTACCCATTCCACGGGTCTCAACTCTCCAGGTTTAAGGGATTCTTCCTTCAGCTAAAACATGCATGTGGAACCCAGAGTATGATCAACCGTGTGATCGGGAGACGTCTTCAAATATGTCTCCATTCTCGTCCCCTGGTACTCGGATGCAACATTCCAGACGCTTTACTAACACTCTCCCGACTTGGAGAGTCAGTGCCTTTAACCTCCTGTTTGGCCCAGTTTGCAATTTCTGCGGAAGATGAACAGGAATAGGGAGAACCAATGAGAGACTAGCTGGAGGTGTCTGGACGGGCAAATTTAACTCTCATTTCCCACCAGGAAGAGGAATTAACCAAAGGCTCAGCGTGCCGTGCCAGAACCAGATTAGGGCCTGAAGCAATCCTGCGGTGTTGTGGCCAGCTCACAAGAAAGCGAGTTGAAGAAAGGAGCTCAGGGGCACTGTAATTCACAAACCTGCAGAGTTATAAATGACAGCTATAGTCCAAAAATATACTGAAGTAAGGCTGCCAAGAGGAATTGAAAGCGGGGCAGAATTGCAGGAAACCGATTTCAGGAGGTAGACTGGAATTGCATTGAAAGCATAGGAAAAGAGGCAGAACGTCCACAATGATGCACTTGGCAAAAAAGGGCGTATATTCAGGAAAAAACGCATACGCCCTTTTTGGCCAACCAAGCAAGCTTGCAAAGGAAATCTGCACTACAATGAAGTCTCATTTCCCCCCGGTCAAAAGCGCCATCTGAAAAAAGTGTAAAATCCAGAAAGGCAGGACAGGCCATGGAGAACTGGGAGCCTTGTTATGCTGATGGGCGGGATGTAAATTGCCAACAGCCACTCGGGAGAAGTGTATGGTGTTTCCTGAAACATCTAAAAAACAAAGCAACAGAGCCCAGGGCACTTCCACTTATGGTCCTATAGCTTAGGGAAATGAAAATCAAAAAGACACAGCCACCCCAAAGTTTGGGACACCTCTGTTTACAAGAACCTCGTTTACGGTACAAGTTCAATATCGCAGAAAGTGAAAAATGGATGAAGAAGTTGTGGTACTTACGTACAATGCAATATCACTCAGCAATGACCTCTATGTCATCAGGCTTGTAGCAGCATAATGAGTGGATTCAGGTATGATGATTCTAACTGAAAGAAGTCACACAGAAAAAGAAACATAATAAGATATCACTAATACACGGAATGTAAACTTGGCTACACAGGAACTGGATTACAAAACAGAACAGGGTCTCAAATTTAGAAAACCAACTTATGCTTGCTTAAGGGGAAAGGTGAGTTGGGGTGCTGCATAAAACCAGAGATTGAAATGAGCACAGATAAAGTTCCTTAAGCCAAATATGGAATAGACAAGAGCTACTCCTTGCTCAACGAAATGGACTCAACACCCCATATTAAACGCCTAAAAATGTACCTGACTAGTAAGTATCTTAAAACCTATGGATTGCTATGTCTCCGAAAGAGAATCAAGCGTGTGTACAGGGGCATAAACGCAGCAGTGATAGGATTGGAGAGGTTTGGTGAGCAAATGAACACCCTTTGAAGTCATATTGCATGGTACCCATTCCATGGGTCTCAACTCTCCAGGTTTAAGGGATTCTTCCTTCAGCTAAAACATGCATGTGGAACCCAGAGTATGATCAACCGTGTGATCGGGAGACGTGTTCAAATATGTCTCCGTTCTCGTCCCCTGGTACTCGGGTGCAACATTCCAGACGCTTTACTAACACTCTCCCGACTTGGAGAGTCAGTGCCTTTAACCTCCTGTTTGGCCCAGTTTGCAATTTCTGCGGAAGATGAACAGGAATAGGGAGAACCAATGAGAGACTAGCTGGAGGTTTCTGGACGGGCAAATTTAACTCTCATTTCCCACCAGGAAGAGGAATTAACCAAAGGCTCAGCGTGCCGTGCCGGAACCACATTAGGGCCTGAAGCAATCCTGCGGTGTTGTGGCCAGCTCACAAGAAAGCGAGTTGAAGAAAGGAGCTCAGGGGCACTGTAATTCACAAACATGCAGAGTTATAAATGACAGCTATCGTCCAAAAATATACTGAAGTAAGGCTGCCAAGAGGACTTGAAAGCGGGGCAGAATTGCAGGAAACCGATTTCAGGAGGTAGACTGGAATTGCATTGAAAGCATAGGAAAAGAGGCAGAACGTCCACAATGATGCACTTGGCCAAAAAGGGCGTATGCGTTTTTTCCTGAATATATTCAGGAAAAAACGCATACGCCCTTTTTGGCCAACCAAGCAAGCTTGCAAAGGAAATCTGCACTACAATGAAGTCTCATTTCCCCCAGGTCAAAAGGGCCATCTGAAAAAAGTGTAAAATCCAGAAAGGCAGGACAGGCCATGGAGAACTGGGAGCCTTGTTATGCTGATGGGCGGGATGTAAATTGCCAACAGCCACTCGGGAGAAGTGTATGGTGTTTCCTGAAACATCTAAAAAACAAAGCAACAGAGCCCAGGGCAGTTCCACTTATGGTCCTATAGCTTAGGGAAATGAAAATCAAAAAGACACAGCCACCCCAAAGTTTGGGACGGCTCTGTTTACAAGAACCTCGTTTACGGTACAAGTTCAATATCGCAGAAAGTGAAAAATGGATGAAGAAGTTGTGGTACTTACGTACAATGCAATATCACTCAGCAATGACCTCTATGTCATCAGGCCCGTAGCAGCATAATGAGTGGATTCAGGTATGATGATTCTAACTGAAAGAAGTCACACAGAAAAAGAAACATCATAAGATATCACTAATACACGGAATGTAAACTTGGCTACACAGGAACTGGATTACAAAACAGAACAGGGTCTCAAATTTAGAAAACCAACTTATGCTTGCTTAAGGGGAAAGGTGAGTTGGGGTGCTGCATAAAACCAGAGATTGAAATGAGCACAGATAAAGTTCCTTAAGCCAAATATGGAATAGACAAGAGCTACTCCTTGCTCAACGAAATGGACTCAACACCCCATATTAAACGCCTAAAAATGTACCTGACTAGTAAGTATCTTAAAACCTATGGATTGCTATGTCTCCGAAAGAGAATCAAGCGTGTGTACAGGGGCATAAACGCAGCAGTGATAGGATTGGAGAGGTTTGGTGAGCAAATGAACACCCTTTGAAGTCATATTGCATGGTACCCATTCCATGGGTCTCAACTCTCCAGGTTTAAGGGATTCTTCCTTCAGCTAAAACATGCATGTGGAACCCAGAGTATGATCAACCGTGTGATCGGGAGACGTCTTCAAATATGTCTGCGTTCTCGTCCCCTGGTACTCGGGTGCAACATTCCAGACGCTTTACTAACACTCTCCCGACTTGGAGAGTCAGTGCCTTTAACCTCCTGTTTGGCCCAGTTTGCAATTTCTGCGGAAGATGAACAGGAATAGGGAGAACCAATGAGAGACTAGCTGGAGGTGTCTGGACGGGCAAATTTAACTCTCATTTCCCACCAGGAAGAGGAATTAACCAAAGGCTCAGCGTGCCGTGCCGGAACCACATTAGGGCCTGAAGCAATCCTGCGGTGTTGTGGCCAGCTCACAAGAAAGCGAGTTGAAGAAAGGAGCTCAGGGGCACTGTAATTCACAAACCTGCAGAGTTATAAATGACAGCTATCGTCCAAAGATATACTGAAGTAAAGCTGCCAAGAGGACTTGAAAGCGGGGCAGAATTGCAGGAAACCGATTTCAGGAGGTAGACTGGAATTGCATTGAAAGCATAGGAAAAGAGGCAGAACGTCCACAATGATGCACTTGGCCAAAAAGGGCGTATGCGTTTTTTCCTGAATATATTCAGGAAAAAACGCATACGCCCTTTTTGGCCAACCAAGCAAGCTTGCAAAGGAAATCTGCACTACAATGAAGTCTCATTTCCCCCCGGTCAAAAGGGCCATCTGAAAAAAGTGTAAAATCCAGAAAGGCAGGACAGGCCATGGAGAACTGGGAGCCTTGTTATGCTGATGGGCGGGATGTAAATTGCCAACAGCCACTCGGGAGAAGTGTATGGTGTTTCCTGAAACATCTAAAAAACAAAGCAACAGGGCCTAGGGCACTTCCACTTATGGTCCTATAGCTTAGGGAAATGAAAATCAAAAGACACAGCCACCCCAAAGTTTGGGACGGCTCTGTTTACAAGAACCTCGTTTACGGTACAAGTTCAGTATCGCAGAAAGTGAAAAATGGATGAAGAAGTTGTGGTACTTACGTACAATGCAATATCACTCAGCAATGACATCTATGTCATCAGGCCCGTAGCAGCATAATGAGTGTATTCAGGTATGATGATTCTAACTGAAAGAAGTCACACAGAAAAAGAAACATCATAAGATATCACTAATACACGGAATGTAAACTTGGCTACACAGGAACTGCATTACAAAACAGAACAGGGTCTCAAATTTAGAAAACCAACTTATGCTTGCTTAAGGGGAAAGGTGAGTTGGGGTGCTGCATAAAACCAGAGATTGAAATGAGCACAGATAAAGTTCCTTAAGCCAAATATGGAATAGACAAGAGCTACTCCTTGCTCAACGAAATGGACTCAACACCGCATATTAAACGCCTAAGAATGTACCTGACTAGTAAGTATCTTAAAACCTATGGATTGCTATGTCTCCGAAAGAGAATCAAGCGTGTGCACAGGGGCATAAACGCAGCAGTGATAGGATTGGAGAGGTTCGGTGAGCAAATGAAGACCCTTTGAAGTCATATTGCATGGTACCCATTCCACGGGTCTCAACTCTCCAGGTTTAAGGGATTCTTCCTTCAGCTAAAACATGCATGTGGAACCCAGAGTATGATCAACCGTGTGATCGGGAGACGTGTTCAAATATGTCTCCGTTCTCGTCCCCTGGTACTCGGGTGCAACATTCCAGACGCTTTACTAAAACTCTCCCGACTTGGAGAGTCAGTGCCTTTAACCTCCTGTTTGGCCCAGTTTGCAATTTCTGCGGAAGATGAACAGGAATAGGGAGAACCAATGAGAGACTAGCTGGAGGTGTCTGGACGGGCAAATTTAACTCTCATTTCCCACCAGGAAGAGGAATTAACCAAAGGCTCAGCGTGCCGTGCCGGAACCACATTAGGGCCTGAAGCAATCCTGCGGTGTTGTGGCCAGCTCACAAGAAAGCGAGTTGAAGAAAGGAGCTCAGGGGCACTGTAATTCACAAACCTGCAGAGTTATAAATGACAGCTATCGTCCAAAAATATACTGAAGTAAGGCTGCCAAGAGGACTTGAAAGCGGGGCAGAATTGCAGGAAACCGATTTCAGGAGGTAGACTGGAATTGCATTGAAAGCATAGGAAAAGAGGCAGAACGTCCACAATGATGCACTTGGCCAAAAAGGGCGTATGCGTTTTTTCCTGAATATATTCAGGAAAAAACGCATACGCCCTTCTTGGCCAACCAAGCAAGCTTGCAAAGGAAATCTGCACTACAATGAAGTCTCATTTCCCCCCGGTCAAAAGGGCCATCTGAAAAAAGTGTAAAATCCAGAAAGGCAGGACAGGCCATGGAGAACTGGGAGCCTTGTTATGCTGATGGGCGGGATGTAAATTGCCAACAGCCACTCGGGAGAAGTGTATGGTGTTTCCTGAAACATCTAAAAAACAAAGCAACAGAGCCCAGGGCACTTCCACTTATGGTCCTACAGCTTAGGGAAATGAAAATCAAAAAGACACAGCCACCCCAAAGTTTGGGACGGCTCTGTTTACAAGAACCTCGTTTACGGTACAAGTTCAATATCGCAGAAAGTGAAAAATGGATGGAGAAGTTGTGGTACTTACGTACAATGCAATATCACTCAGCAATGACATCTATGTCATCAGGCCCGTAGCAGCATAATGAGTGGATTCAGGTATGATGATTCTAACTGAAAGAAGTCACACAGAAAAAGAAACATCATAAGATATCACTAATACACGGAATGTAAACTTGGCTACACAGGAACTGGATTACAAAACAGAACAGGGTCTCAAATTTAGAAAACCAACTTATGCTTGCTTAAGGGGAAAGGTGAGTTGGGGTGCTGCATAAAACCAGAGATTGAAATGAGCACAGATAAAGTTCCTTAAGCCAAATATGGAATAGACAAGAGCTACTCCTTGCTCAACGAAATGGACTCAACACCCCATATTAAACGCCTAAGAATGTACCTGACTAGTAAGTATCTTAAAACCTATGGATTGCTATGTCTCCGAAAGAGAATCAAGCGTGTGCACAGGGGCATAAACGCAGCAGTGATAGGATTGGAGAGGTTCGGTGAGCAAATGAAGACCCTTTGAAGTCATATTGCATGGTACCCATTCCACGGGTCTCAACTCTCCAGGTTTAAGGGATTCTTCCTTCAGCTAAAACATGCATGTGGAACCCAGAGTATGATCAACCGTGTGATCGGGAGACGTGTTCAAATATGTCTCCGTTCTCGTCCTCTGGTACTCGGGTGCAACATTCCAGATGCTTTACTAACACTCTCCCGACTTGGAGAGTCAGTGCCTTTAACCTCCTGTTTGGCCCAGTTTGCAATTTCTGCGGAAGATGAACAGGAATAGGGAGAACCAATGAGAGACTAGCTGGAGGTGTCTGGACGGGCAAATTTAACTCTCATTTCCCACCAGGAAGAGGAATTAACCAAAGGCTCAGCGTGCCGTGCCGGAACCACATTAGGGCCTGAAGCAATCCTGCGGTGTTGCGGCCAGCTCACAATAAAGCGAGTTGAAGAAAGGAGCTCAGGGGCACTGTAATTCACAAACCTGCAGAGTTATAAATGACAGCTATCGTCCAAAAATATACTGAAGTAAGGCTGCCAAGAGGACTTGAAAGCGGGGCAGAATTGCAGGAAACCGATTTCAGGAGGTAGACTGGAATTGCATTGAAAGCATAGGAAAAGAGGCAGAACGTCCACAATGATGCACTTGGCCAAAAAGGGCGTATGCGTTTTTTCCTGAATATATTCAGGAAAAAACGCATACGCCCTTTTTGGCCAACCAAGCAAGCTTGCAAAGGAAATCTGCACTACAATGAAGTCTCATTTCCCCCCGGTCAAAAGGGCCATCTGAAAAAAGTGTAAAATCCAGAAAGGCAGGACAGGCCATGGAGAACTGGGAGCCTTGTTATGTTGATGGGCGGGATGTAAATTGCCAACAGCCACTCGGGAGAAGTGTATGGTGTTTCCTGAAACAACTAAAAAACAAAGCAACAGAGCCCAGGGCACTTCCACTTATGGTCCTATAGCTTAGGGAAATGAAAATCAAAAAGACACAGCCACCCCAAAGTTTGGGACGGCTCTGTTTACAAGAACCTCGTTTACGGTACAAGTTCAATATCGCAGAAAGTGAAAAATGGATGGAGAAGTTGTGGTACTTACGTACAATGCAATATCACTCAGCAATGACATCTATGTCATCAGGCCCGTAGCAGCATAATGAGTGGATTCAGGTATGATGATTCTAACTGAAAGAAGTCACACAGAAAAAGAAACATCATAAGATATCACTAATACACGGAATGTAAACTTGGCTACACAGGAACTGGATTACAAAACAGAACAGGGTCTCAAATTTAGAAAACCAACTTATGCTTGCTTAAGGGGAAAGGTGAGTTGGGGTGCTGCATAAAACCAGAGATTGAAATGAGCACAGATAAAGTTCCTTAAGCCAAATATGGAATAGACAAGAGCTACTCCTTGCTCAACGAAATGGACTCAACACCCCATATTAAACGCCTAAGAATGTACCTGACTAGTAAGTATCTTAAAACCTATGGATTGCTATGTCTCCGAAAGAGAATCAAGCGTGTGCACAGGGATATAAACGCAGCAGTGATAGGATTGGAGAGGTTCGGTGAGCAAATGAAGACCCTTTGAAGTCATATTGCATGGTACCCATTCCACGGGTCTCAACTCTCCAGGTTTAAGGGATTCTTCCTTCAGCTAAAACATGCATGTGGAACCCAGAGTATGATCAACCGTGTGATCGGGAGACGTGTTCAAATATGTCTCCGTTCTCGTCCTCTGGTACTCGGGTGCAACATTCCAGATGCTTTACTAACACTCTCCCGACTTGGAGAGTCAGTGCCTTTAACCTCCTGTTTGGCCCAGTTTGCAATTTCTGCGGAAGATGAACAGGAATAGGGAGAACCAATGAGAGACTAGCTGGAGGTGTCTGGACGGGCAAATTTAACTCTCATTTCCCACCAGGAAGAGGAATTAACCAAAGGCTCAGCGTGCCGTGCCGGAACCAGATTAGGGCCTGAAGCAATCCTGCGGTGTTGCGGCCAGCTCACAAGAAAGCGAGTTGAAGAAAGGAGCTCAGGGGCACTGTAATTCACAAACCTGCAGAGTTATAAATGACAGCTATCGTCCAAAAATATACTGAAGTAAGGCTGCCAAGAGGACTTGAAAGCGGGGCAGAATTGCAGGAAACCGATTTCAGGAGGTAGACTGGAATTGCATTGAAAGCATAGGAAAAGAGGCAGAACGTCCACAATGATGCACTTGGCCAAAAAGGTCATATGCGTTTTTTCCTGAATATATTCAGGAAAAAATGCATACGCCCTTTTTGGCCAACCAAGCAAGCTTGCAAAGGAAATCTGCACTACAATAAAGTCTCACTTCCCCCCGGTCAAAAGGGCCATCGAAAAAAAGTGTAAAATCCAGAAAGGCAGGACAGGCCATGGAGAACTGGGAGCCTTGTTATGCTGTTGGGCGTGATGTAAATTGCCAACAGCCACTCGGGAGAAGTGTATGGTGTTTCCTGAAACATCTAAAAAACAAAGCAACAGAGCCCAGGGCACTTCCACTTATGGTCCTATAGCTTAGGGAAATGAAAATCAAAAGACACAGCCACCCCAAAGTTTGGGACGGCTCTGTTTACAAGAACCTCGTTTACGGTACAAGTTCAGTATCGCAGAAAGTGAAAAATGGATGGAGAAGTTGTGGTACTTACGTACAATGCAATATCACTCAGCAATGACATCTATGTCATCAGGCCCGTAGCAGCATAATGAGTGTATTCAGGTATGATGATTCTAACTGAAAGAAGTCACACAGAAAAAGAAACATCATAAGATATCACTAATACACGGAATGTAAACTTGGCTACACAGGAACTGCATTACAAAACAGAATAGGGTCTCAAATTTAGAAAACCAACTTATGCTTGCTTAAGGGGAAAGGTGAGTTGGGGTGCTGCATAAAACCAGAGATTGAAATGAGCACAGATAAAGTTCCTTAAGCCAAATATGGAATAGACAAGAGCTACTCCTTGCTCAACGAAATGGACTCAACACCGCATATTAAACGCCTAAGAATGTACCTGACTAGTAAGTATCTTAAAACCTATGGATTGCTATGTCTCCGAAAGAGAATCAAGCGTGCGCACAGGGGCATAAACGCAGCAGTGATAGGATTGGAGAGGTTCGGTGAGCAAATGAAGACCCTTTGAAGTCATATTGCATGGTACCCATTCCACGGGTCTCAACTCTCCAGGTTTAAGGGATTCTTCCTTCAGCTAAAACATGCATGTGGAACCCAGAGTATGATCAACCGTGTGATCGGGAGACGTGTTCAAATATGTCTCCGTTCTCGTCCCCTGGTACTCGGGTGCAACATTCCAGACGCTTTACTAACACTCTCCCGACTTGGAGAGTCAGTGCCTTTAACCTCCTGTTTGGCCCAGTTTGCAATTTCTGGGAAGATGAACAGGAATAGGGAGAACCAATGAGAGACTAGCTGGAGGTGTCTGGACGGGCAAATTTAACTCTCATTTCCCACCAGGAAGAGGAATTAACCAAAGGCTCAGCGTGCCGTGCCGGAACCACATTAGGGCCTGAAGCAATCCTGCGGTGTTGTGGCCAGCTCACAAGAAAGCGAGTTGAAGAAAGGAGCTCAGGGGCACTGTAATTCACAAACCTGCAGAGTTATAAATGACAGCTATCGTCCAAAAATATACTGAAGTAAAGCTGCCAAGAGGACTTGAAAGCGGGGCAGAATTGCAGGAAACCGATTTCAGGAGGTAGACTGGAATTGCATTGAAAGCATAGGAAAAGAGGCAGAACGTCCACAATGATGCACTTGGCCAAAAAGGGCGTATGCGTTTTTTCCTGAATATATTCAGGAAAAAACGCATACGCCCTTTTTGGCCAACCAAGCAAGCTTGCAAAGGAAATCTGCACTACAATGAAGTCTCATTTCCCCCCGGTCAAAAGGGCCATCTGAAAAAAGTGTAAAATCCAGAAAGGCAGGACAGGCCATGGAGAACTGGGAGCCTTGTTATGCTGATGGGCGGGATGTAAATTGCCAACAGCCACTCGGGAGAAGTGTATGGTGTTTCCTGAAACATCTAAAAAACAAAGCAACAGAGCCCAGGGCACTTCCACTTATGGTCCTATAGCTTAGGGAAATGAAAATCAAAAAGACACAGCCACCCCAAAGTTTGGGACGGCTCTGTTTACAAGAACCTCGTTTACGGTACAAGTTCAATATCGCAGAAAGTGAAAAATGGATGGAGAAGTTGTGGTACTTACGTACAATGCAATATCACTCAGCAATGACATCTATGTCATCAGGCCCGTAGCAGCATAATGAGTGGATTCAGGTATGATGATTCTAACTGAAAGAAGTCACACAGAAAAAGAAACATCATAAGATATCACTAATACACGGAATGTAAACTTGGCTACACAGGAACTGGATTACAAAACAGAACAGGGTCTCAAATTTAGAAAACCAACTTATGCTTGCTTAAGGGGAAAGGTGAGTTGGGGTGCTGCATAAAACCAGAGATTGAAATGAGCACAGATAAAGTTCCTTAAGCCAAATATGGAATAGACAAGAGCTACTCCTTGCTCAACGAAATGGACTCAACACCCCATATTAAACGCCTAAGAATGTACCTGACTAGTAAGTATCTTAAAACCTATGGATTGCTATGTCTCCGAAAGAGAATCAAGCGTGTGCACAGGGGCATAAACGCAGCAGTGATAGGATTGGAGAGGTTCGGTGAGCAAATGAAGACCCTTTGAAGTCATATTGCATGGTACCCATTCCACGGGTCTCAACTCTCCAGGTTTAAGGGATTCTTCCTTCAGCTAAAACATGCATGTGGAACCCAGAGTATGATCAACCGTGTGATCGGGAGACGTGTTCAAATATGTCTCCGTTCTCGTCCTCTGGTACTCGGGTGCAACATTCCAGATGCTTTACTAACACTCTCCCGACTTGGAGAGTCAGTGCCTTTAACCTCCTGTTTGGCCCAGTTTGCAATTTCTGCGGAAGATGAACAGGAATAGGGAGAACCAATGAGAGACTAGCTGGAGGTGTCTGGACGGGCAAATTTAACTCTCATTTCCCACCAGGAAGAGGAATTAACCAAAGGCTCAGCGTGCCGTGCCGGAACCAGATTAGGGCCTGAAGCAATCCTGCGGTGTTGCGGCCAGCTCACAAGAAAGCGAGTTGAAGAAAGGAGCTCAGGGGCACTGTAATTAACAAACCTGCAGAGTTATAAATGACAGCTATCGTCCAAAAATATACTGAAGTAAGGCTGCCAAGAGGACTTGAAAGCGGGGCAGAATTGCAGGAAACCGATTTCAGGAGGTAGACTGGAATTTCATTGAAAGCATAGGAAAAGAGGCAGAACGTCCACAATGATGCACTTGGCCAAAAAGGGCGTATGCGTTTTTTCCTGAATATATTCAGGAAAAAATGCATACGCCCTTTTTGGCCAACCAAGCAAGCTTGCAAAGGAAATCTGCACTACAATGAAGTCTCACTTCCCCCCGGTCAAAAGGGCCATCGAAAAAAAGTGTAAAATCCAGAAAGGCAGGACAGGCCATGGAGAACTGGGAGCCTTGTTATGCTGATGGGCGGGATGTAAATTGCCAACAGCCACTCGGGAGAAGTGTATGGTGTTTCCTGAAACATCTAAAAAACAAAGCAACAGAGCCCAGGGCACTTCCACTTATGGTCCTATAGCTTAGGGAAATGAAAATCAAAAGACACAGCCACCCCAAAGTTTGGGATGGCTCTGTTTACAAGAACCTCGTTTACGGTACAAGTTCAGTATCGCAGAAAGTGAAAAATGGATGAAGAAGTTGTGGTACTTACGTACAATGCAATATCACTCAGCAATGACATCTATGTCATCAGGCCCGTAGCAGCATAATGAGTGCATTCAGGTATGATGATTCTAACTGAAAGAAGTCACACAGAAAAAGAAACATCATAAGATATCACTAATACACGGAATGTAAACTTGGCTACACAGGAACTGCATTACAAAACAGAACAGGGTCTCAAATTTAGAAAACCAACTTATGCTTGCTTAAGGGGAAAGGTGAGTTGGGGTGCTGCATAAAACCAGAGATTGAAATGAGCACAGATAAAGTTCCTTAAGCCAAATATGGAATAGACAAGAGCTACTCCTTGCTCAACGAAATGGACTCAACACCCCATATTAAACGCCTAAGAATGTACCTGACTAGTAAGTATCTTAAAACCTATGGATTGCTATGTCTCCGAAAGAGAATCAAGCGTGTGTACAGGGGCATAAACGCAGCAGTGATAGGATTGGAGAGGTTCGGTGAGCAAATGAAGACCCTTTGAAGTCATATTGCATGGTACCCATTCCACGGGTCTCAACTCTCCAGGTTTAAGGGATTCTTCCTTCAGCTAAAACATGCATGTGGAACCCAGAGTATGATCAACCGTGTGATCGGGAGACGTGTTCAAATATGTCTCCGTTCTCGTCCCCTGGTACTCGGGTGCAACATTCCAGACGCTTTACTAACACTCTCCCGACTTGGAGAGTCAGTGACTTTAACCTCCTGTTTGGCCCAGTTTGCAATTTCTGCGGAAGATGAACAGGAATAGGGAGAACCAATGAGAGACTAGCTGGAGGTGTCTGGACGGGCAAATTTAACTCTCATTTCCCACCAGGAAGAGGAATTAACCAAAGGCTCAGCGTGCCGTGCCGGAACCACATTAGGGCCTGAAGCAATCCTGCGGTGTTGTGGCCAGCTCACAAGAAAGCGAGTTGAAGAAAGGAGCTCAGGGGTACTGTAATTCACAAACCTGCAGAGTTATAAATGACAGCTATCGTCCAAAAATATACTGAAGTAAAGCTGCCAAGAGGACTTGAAAGCGGGGCAGAATTGCAGGAAACCGATTTCAGGAGGTAGACTGGAATTGCATTGAAAGCATAGGAAAAGAGGCAAAACGTCCACAATGATGCACTTGGCCAAAAAGGGCGTATGCGTTTTTTCCTGAATATATTCAGGAAAAAACGCATACGCCCTTTTTGGCCAACCAAGCAAGCTTGCAAAGGAAATCTGCACTACAATGAAGTCTCATTTCCCCCCGGTCAAAAGGGCCATCTGAAAAAAGTGTAAAATCCAGAAAGGCAGGACAGGCCATGGAGAACTGGGAGCCTTGTTATGCTGATGGGCGGGATGTAAATTGCCAACAGCCACTCGGGAGAAGTGTATGGTGTTTCCTAAAACATCTAAAAAACAAAGCAACAGAGCCCAGGGCACTTCCACTTATGGTCCTATAGCTTAGGGAAATGAAAATCAAAAAGACACAGCCACCCCAAAGTTTGGGACGGCTCTGTTTACAAGAACCTCGTTTACGGTACAAGTTCAATATCGCAGAAAGTGAAAAATGGATGGAGAAGTTGTGGTACTTACGTACAATGCAATATCACTCAGCAATGACATCTATGTCATCAGGCCCGTAGCAGCATAATGAGTGGATTCAGGTATGATGATTCTAACTGAAAGAAGTCACACAGAAAAAGAAACATCATAAGATATCACTAATACACGGAATGTAAACTTGGCTACACAGGAACTGCATTACAAAACAGAACAGGGTCTCAAATTTAGAAAACCAACTTATGCTTGCTTAAGGGGAAAGGTGAGTTGGGGTGCTGCATAAAACCAGAGATTGAAATGAGCACAGATAAAGTTCCTTAAGCCAAATATGGAATAGACAAGAGCTACTCCTTGCTCAACGAAATGGACTCAACACCCCATATTAAACGCCTAAGAATGTACCTGACTAGTAAGTATCTTAAAACCTATGGATTGCTATGTCTCCGAAAGAGAATCAAGCGTGTGCACAGGGGCATAAAAGGAGCAGTGATAGGATTGGAGAGGTTCGGTGAGCAAATGAAGACCCTTTGAAGTCATATTGCATGGTAGCCATTCCACGGGTCTCAACTCTCCAGGTTTAAGGGATTCTTCCTTCAGCTAAAACATGAATGTGGAACCCAGAGTATGATCAACCGTGTGATCGGGAGACGTGTTCAAATATGTCTCCGTTCTCGTCCCCTGGTACTCGGGTGCAACATTCCAGACGCTTTACTAACACTCTCCCCACTTGGAGAGTCAGTGCCTTTAACCTCCTGTTTGGCCCAGTTTGCAATTTCTGCGGAAGATGAACAGGAATAGGGAGAACCAATGAGAGACTAGCTGGAGGTGTCTGGACGGGCAAATTTAACTCTCATTTCCCACCAGGAAGAGGAATTAACCAAAGGCTCAGCGTGCCGTGCCGGAACCAGATTAGGGCCTGAAGCAATCCTGCGGTGTTGCGGCCAGCTCACAAGAAAGCGAGTTGAAGAAAGGAGCTCAGGGGCACTGTAATTCACAAACCTGCAGAGTTATAAATGACAGCTATCGTCCAAAAATATACTGAAGTAAAGCTGCCAAGAGGACTTGAAAGCGGGGCAGAATTGCAGGAAACCGATTTCAGGAGGTAGACTGGAATTGCATTGAAAGCATAGGAAAAGAGGCAGAACGTCCACAATGATGCACTTGGCCAAAAAGGGCGTATGCGTTTTTTCCTGAATATATTCAGGAAAAAACGCATACGCCCTTTTTGGCCAACCAAGCAAGCTTGCAAAGGAAATCTGCACTACAATGAAGTCTCATTTCCCCCCGGTCAAAAGGGCCATCTGAAAAAAGTGTAAAATCCAGAAAGGCAGGACAGGCCATGGAGAACTGGGAGCCTTGTTATGCTGATGGGCGGGATGTAAATTGCCAACAGCCACTCGGGAGAAGTGTATGGTGTTTCCTGAAACATCTAAAAAACAAAGCAACAGAGCCTAGGGCACTTCCACTTATGGTCCAATAGCTTAGGGAAATGAAAATCAAAAAGACACAACCACCCCAAAGTTTGGGACGGCTCTGTTTACAAGAACCTCGTTTACGGTACAAGTTCAATATCGCAGAAAGTGAAAAATGGATGAAGAAGTTGTGGTACTTACGTACAATGCAATATCACTCAGCAATGACATCTATGTCATCAGGCCCGTAGCAGCATAATGAGTGGATTCAGGTATGATGATTCTAACTGAAAGAAGTCACACAGAAAAAGAAACATCATAAGATATCACTAATACACGGAATGTAAACTTGGCTACACAGGAACTGCATTACAAAACAGAACAGGGTCTCAAATTTAGAAAACCAACTTATGCTTGCTTAAGGGGAAAGGTGAGTTGGAGTGCTGCATAAAACCAGAGATTGAAATGAGCACAGATAAAGTTCCTTAAGCCAAATATGGAATAGACAAGAGATACTACTTGCTCAACGAAATGGACTCAACACCCCATATTAAACGCCTAAGAATGTACCTGACTAGTAAGTATCTTAAAACCTATGGATTGCTATGTCTCCGAAAGAGAATCAAGCGTGTGCACAGGGGCATAAACGCAGCAGTGATAGGATTGGAGAGGTTCGGTGAGCAAATGAAGACCCTTTGAAGTCATATTGCATGGTACCCATTCCACGGGTCTCAACTCTCCAGGTTTAAGGGATTCTTCCTTCAGCTAAAACATGCATGTGGAACCCAGAGTATGATCAACCGTGTGATCGGGAGACGTGTTCAAATATGTCTCCGTTCTCGTCCCCTGGTACTCGGGTGCAACATTCCAGACGCTTTACTAACACTCTCCCGACTTGGAGAGTCAGTGCCTTTAACCTCCTGTTTGGCCCAGTTTGCAATTTCTGTAGAAGATGAACAGGAATAGGGAGAACAAATGAGAGACTAGCTGGAGGTGTCTGGACGGGCAAATTTAACTCTCATTTCCCAGCAGGAAGAGGAATTAACCAAAGGCTCAGCGTGCCGTGCCGGAACCAGATTAGGGCCTGAAGCAATCCTGCGGTGTTGCGGCCAGCTCACAAGAAAGCGAGTTGAAGAAAGGAGCTCAAGGGCACTGTAATTCACAAACCTGCAGAGTTATAAATGACAGCTATTTTCCAAAAATATACTGAAGTAAGGCTGCCAAGAGGAGTTGAAAGCGGGGCAGAATTGCAGGAAACCGATTTCAGGAGGTAGACTGGAATTGCATTGAAAGCATAGGAAAGGAGGAAGAACGTCCACAATGATGCACTTGGTCAAAAAGGGCGTATGCGTTTTTTCCTGAATATATTCAGGAAAAAACGCATACGCCCTTTTTGGCCAACCAAGCAAGCTTGCAAAGGAAATCTGCACTACAATGAAGTCTCACTTCCCCCCGGTCAAAAGGGCCATCTGAAAAAAGTGTAAAATCCAGAATGGCAGGACAGGCCATGGAGAACTGGGAGCCTTGTTATGCTGATGGGCGGGATGTAAATTGCCAACAGCCACTCGGGAGAAGTGTATGGTGTTTCCTGAAACATCTAAAAAACAAAGCAACAGAGCCTAGGGCACTTCCACTTATGGTCCTATAGCTTAGGGAAATGAAAATCAAAAAGACACAGCCACCCCAAAGTTTGGGACGGCTCTGTTTACAAGAACCTCGTTTACGGTAGAAGTTCAATATCGCAGAAAGTGAAAAATGGATGAAGAAGTTGTGGTACTTACGTACAATGCAATATAACTCAGCAATGACCTCTATGTCATCAGGCCCGTAGCAGCATAATGAGTGGATTCAGGTATGATGATTCTAACTGAAAGAAGTCACACAGAAAAAGAAACATCATAAGATATCACTAATACACGGAATGTAAACTTGGCTACACAGGAACTGGATTACAAAACAGAACAGGGTCTCAAATTTAGAAAACCAACTTATGCTTGCTTAAGGGGAAAGGTGAGTTGGGGTGCTGCATAAAACCAGAGATTGAAATGAGCACAGATAAAGTTCCTTAAGCCAAATATGGAATAGACAAGAGCTACTCCTTGCTCAACGAAATGGACTCAACACCCCATATTAAACGCCTAAGAATGTACCTGACTAGTAAGTATCTTAAAACCTATGGATTGCTATGTCTCCGAAAGAGAATCAAGCGTGTGCACAGGGGCATAAACGCAGCAGTGATAGGATTGGAGAGGTTCGGTGAGCAAATGAAGACCCTTTGAAGTCATATTGCATGGTACCCATTCCACGGGTCTCAACTCTCCAGGTTTAAGGGATTCTTCCTTCAGCTAAAACATGCATGTGGAACCCAGAGTATGATCAACCGTGTGATCGGGAGACGTGTTCAAATATGTCTCCGTTCTCGTCCCCTGGTACTCGGGTGCAACATTCCAGACGCTTTACTAACACTCTCCCGACTTGGAGAGTCAGTGCCTTTAACCTCCTGTTTGGCCCAGTTTGCAATTTCTGCGGAAGATGAACAGGAATAGGGAGAACCAATAAGAGACTAGCTGGAGGTGTCTGGACGGGCAAATTTAACTCTCATTTCCCACCAGGAAGAGGAATTAACCAAAGGCTCAGCGTGCCGTGCCGGAACCGTATTAGGGCCTGAAGCAATCCTGCGGTGTTGCGGCCAGCTCACAAGAAAGCGAGTTGAAGAAAGGAGCTCAGGGGCACTGTAATTCACAAACCTGCAGAGTTATAAATGACAGCTATCGTCCAAAAATATACTGAAGTAAGGCTGCCAAGAGGACTTGAAAGCGGGGCAGAATTGCAGGAAACCGATTTCAGGAGGTAGACTGGAATTGCATTGAAAGCATAGGAAAAGAGGCAGAACGTCCACAATGATGCACTTGGCCAAAAAGGGCGTATGCGTTTTTTCCTGAATATATTCAGAAAAAAACGCATACGCCCTTTTTGGCCAACCAAGCAAGCTTGCAAAGGAAATCTGCACTACAATGAAGTCTCACTTCCCCTCGGTCAAAAGGGTCATCTGAAAAAAGTGTAAAATCCAGAAAGGCAGGACAGGCCATGGAGAACTGGGAGCCTTGTTATGCTGATGGGCGGGATGTAAATTGCCAACAGCCACTTGGGAGAAGTGTATGGTGTTTCCTGAAACATCTAAAAAACAAAGCAACAGAGCCTAGGGCACTTCCACTTATGGTCCTATAGCTTAGGGAAATGAAAATCAAAAAGACACAGCCACCCCAAAGTTTGGGACGGCTCTGTTTACAAGAACCTCGTTTACGGTACAAGTTCAATATCGCAGAAAGTGAAAAATGGATGAAGAAGTTGTGGTACTTACGTACAATGCAATATCACTCAGCAATGACCTCTATGTCATCAGGCCCGTAGCAGCATAATGAGTGGATTCAGGTATGATGATTCTAACTGAAAGAAGTCACACAGAAAAAGAAACATCATAAGATATCACTAATACACGGAATGTAAACTTGGCTACACAGGAACTGGATTACAAAACAGAACGGGGTCTCAAATTTAGAAAACCAACTTATGCTTGCTTAAGGGGAAAGGTGAGTTGGGGTGCTGCATAAAACCAGAGATTGAAATGAGCACAGATAAAGTTCCTTAAGCCAAATATGGAATAGACAAGAGCTACTCCTTGCTCAACGAAATGGACTCAACACCCCATATTAAACGCCTAAGAATGTACCTGACTAGTAAGTATCTTAAAACCTATGGATTGCTATGTCTCCGAAAGAGAATCAAGCGTGTGCACAGGGGCATAAACGCAGCAGTGATAGGATTGGAGAGGTTCGGTGAGCAAATGAAGACCCTTTGAAGTCATATTGCATGGTACCCATTCCACGGGTCTCAACTCTCCAGGTTTAAGGGATTCTTCCTTCAGCTAAAACATGCATGTGGAACCCAGAGTATGATCAACCGTGTGATCGGGAGACGTGTTCAAATATGTCTCCGTTCTCGTCCCCTGGTACTCGGGTGCAACATTCCAGACGCTTTACTAACACTCTCCCGACTTGGAGAGTCAGTGCCTTTAACCTCCTGTTTGGCCCAGTTTGCAATTTCTGTAGAAGATGAACAGGAATAGGGAGAACCAATGAGAGACTAGCTGGAGGTGTCTGGACGGGCAAATTTAACTCTCATTTCCCACCAGGAAGAGGAATTAACCAAAGGCTCAGCGTGCCGTGCCGGAACCAGATTAGGGCCTGAAGCAATCCTGCGGTGTTGCGGCCAGCTCACAAGAAAGCGAGTTGAAGAAAGGAGCTCAAGGGCACTGTAATTCACAAACCTGCAGAGTTATAAATGACAGCTATCGTCCAAAAATATACTGAAGTAAGGCTGCCAAGAGGAGTTGAAAGCGGGGCAGAATTGCAGGAAACCGATTTCAGGAGGTAGACTGGAATTGCATTGAAAGCATAGGAAAGGAGGCAGAACGTCCACAATGATGCACTTGGTCAAAAAGGGCGTATGCGTTTTTTCCTGAATATATTCAGGAAAAAACGCATACGCCCTTTTTGGCCAACCAAGCAAGCTTGCAAAGGAAATCTGCACTACAATGAAGTCTCACTTCCCCCCGGTCAAAAGGGCCATCTGAAAAAAGTGTAAAATCCAGAATGGCAGGACAGGCCATGGAGAACTGGGAGCCTTGTTATGCTGATGGGCGGGATGTAAATTGCCAACAGCCACTCGGGAGAAGTGTATGGTGTTTCCTGAAACATCTAAAAAACAAAGCAACAGAGCCTAGGGCACTTCCACTTATGGTCCTATAGCTTAGGGAAATGAAAATCAAAAAGACACAGCCACCCCAAAGTTTGGGACGGCTCTGTTTACAAGAACCTCGTTTACGGTACAAGTTCAATATCGCAGAAAGTGAAAAATGGATGAAGAAGTTGTGGTACTTACGTACAATGCAATATAACTCAGCAATGACCTCTATGTCATCAGGCCCGTAGCAGCATAATGAGTGGATTCAGGTATGATGATTCTAACTGAAAGAAGTCACACAGAAAAAGAAACATCATAAGATATCACTAATACACGGAATGTAAACTTGGCTACACAGGAACTGGATTACAAAACAGAACAGGGTCTCAAATTTAGAAAACCAACTTATGCTTGCTTAAGGGGAAAGGTGAGTTGGGGTGCTGCATAAAACCAGAGATTGAAATGAGCACAGATAAAGTTCCTTAAGCCAAATATGGAATAGACAAGAGCTACTCCTTGCTCAACGAAATGGACTCAACACCCCATATTAAACGCCTAAGAATGTACCTGACTAGTAAGTATCTTAAAACCTATGGATTGCTATGTCTCCGAAAGAGAATCAAGCGTGTGCACAGGGGCATAAACGCAGCAGTGATAGGATTGGAGAGGTTCGGTGAGCAAATGAAGACCCTTTGAAGTCATATTGCATGGTACCCATTCCACGGGTCTCAACTCTCCAGGTTTAAGGGATTCTTCCTTCAGCTAAAACATGCATGTGGAACCCAGAGTATGATCAACCGTGTGATCGGGAGACGTGTTCAAATATGTCTCCGTTCTCGTCCCCTGGTACTCGGGTGCAACATTCCAGACGCTTTACTAACACTCTCCCGACTTGGAGAGTCAGTGCCTTTAACCTCCTGTTTGGCCCAGTTTGCAATTTCTGCGGAAGATGAACAGGAATAGGGAGAACCAATAAGAGACTAGCTGGAGGTGTCTGGACGGGCAAATTTAACTCTCATTTCCCACCAGGAAGAGGAATTAACCAAAGGCTCAGCGTGCCGTGCCGGAACCGTATTAGGGCCTGAAGCAATCCTGCGGTGTTGCGGGCAGCTCACAAGAAAGCGAGTTGAAGAAAGGAGCTCAGGGGCACTGTAATTCACAAACCTGCAGAGTTATAAATGACAGCTATCGTCCAAAAATATACTGAAGTAAGGCTGCCAAGAGGACTTGAAAGCGGGGCAGAATTGCAGGAAACCGATTTCACAGGTAGACTGGAATTGCATTGAAAGCATAGGAAAAGAGGCAGAACGTCCACAATGATGCACTTGGCCAAAAAGGGCGTATGCGTTTTTTCCTGAATATATTCAGGAAAAAACGCATACGCCCTTTTTGGCCAACCAAGCAAGCTTGCAAAGGAAATCTGCACTACAATGAAGTCTCACTTCCCCTCGGTCAAAAGGGTCATCTGAAAAAAGTGTAAAATCCAGAAAGGCAGGACAGGCCATGGAGAACTGGGAGCCTTGTTATGCTGATGGGCGGGATGTAAATTGCCAACAGCCACTCGGGAGAAGTGTATGGTGTTTCCTGAAACATCTAAAAAACAAAGCAACAGAGCCTAGGGCACTTCCACTTATGGTCCTATAGCTTAGGGAAATGAAAATCAAAAAGACACAGCCACCCCAAAGTTTGGGACGGCTCTGTTTACAAGAACCTCGTTTACGGTACAAGTTCAATATCGCAGAAAGTGAAAAATGGATGAAGAAGTTGTGGTACTTACGTACAATGCAATATCACTCAGCAATGACCTCTATGTCATCAGGCCCGTAGCAGCATAATGAGTGGATTCAGGTATGATGATTCTAACTGAAAGAAGTCACACAGAAAAAGAAACATCATAAGATATCACTAATACACGGAATGTAAACTTGGCTACACAGGAACTGGATTACAAAACAGAACGGGGTCTCAAATTTAGAAAACCAACTTATGCTTGCTTAAGGGGAAAGGTGAGTTGGGGTGCTGCATAAAACCAGAGATTGAAATGAGCACAGATAAAGTTCCTTAAGCCAAATATGGAATAGACAAGAGCTACTCCTTGCTCAACGAAATGGACTCAACACCCCATATTAAACGCCTAAGAATGTACCTGACTAGTAAGTATCTTAAAACCTATGGATTGCTATGTCTCCGAAAGAGAATCAAGCGTGTGCACAGGGGCATAAACGCAGCAGTGATAGGATTGGAGAGGTTCGGTGAGCAAATGAAGACCCTTTGAAGTCATATTGCATGGTACCCATTCCACGGGTCTCAACTCTCCAGGTTTAAGGGATTCTTCCTTCAGCTAAAACATGCATGTGGAACCCAGAGTATGATCAACCGTGTGATCGGGAGACGTGTTCAAATATGTCTCCGTTCTCGTCCCCTGGTACTCGGGTGCAACATTCCAGACGCTTTACTAACACTCTCCCGACTTGGAGAGTCAGTGCCTTTAACCTCCTGTTTGGCCCAGTTTGCAATTTCTGTAGAAGATGAACAGGAATAGGGAGAACCAATGAGAGACTAGCTGGAGGTGTCTGGACGGGCAAATTTAACTCTCATTTCCCACCAGGAAGAGGAATTAACCAAAGGCTCAGCGTGCCGTGCCGGAACCAGATTAGGGCCTGAAGCAATCCTGCGGTGTTGCGGCCAGCTCACAAGAAAGCGAGTTGAAGAAAGGAGCTCAGGGGCACTGTAATTCACAAACCTGCAGAGTTATAAATGACAGCTATCGTCCAAAAATATACTGAAGTAAGGCTGCCAAGAGGACTTGAAAGCGGGGCAGAATTGCAGGAAACCGATTTCAGGAGGTAGACTGGAATTGCATTGAAAGCATAGGAAAAGAGGCAGAACGTCCACAATGATGCACTTGGCCAAAAAGGGTGTATGCGTTTTTTCCTGAATATATTCAGGAAAAAACGCATACGCCCTTTTTGGCCAAACAAGCAAGCTTGCAAAGGAAATCTGCACTACAATGAAGTCTCACTTCCCCCCGGTCAAAAGGGCCATCTGAAAAAAGTGTAAAATCCAGAAAGGCAGGACAGGCCATGGAGAACTGGGAGCCTTGTTATGCTGATGGGCGGGATGTAAATTGCCAACAGCCACTCGGGAGAAGTGTATGGTGTTTCCTGAAACATCTAAAAAACAAAGCAACAGAGCCTAGGGCACTTCCACTTATGGTCCTATAGCTTAGGGAAATGAAAATCAAAAAGACACAGCCACCCCAAAGTTTGGGACGGCTCTGTTTACAAGAACCTCATTTACGGTACAAGTTCAATATCGCAGAAAGTGAAAAATGGATGAAGAAGTTGTGGTACTTATGTACAATGCAATATCACTCAGCAATGACATCTATGTCATCAGGCCCGTAGCAGCATAATGAGTGGATTCAGGTACGATGATTCTAACTGAAAGAAGTCACACAGAAAAAGAAACATCATAAGATATCACTAATACACGGAATGTAAACTTGGCTACACAGGAACTGCATTACAAAACAGAACAGGGTCTCAAATTTAGAAAACCAACTTATGCTTGCTTAAGGGGAAAGGTGAGTTGGGGTGCTGCATAAAACCAGAGATTGAAATGAGCACAGATAAAGTTCCTTAAGCCAAATATGGAATAGACAAGAGCTACTCCTTGCTCAACGAAATGGACTCAACACCCCATATTAAACGCCTAAGAATGTACCTGACTAGTAAGTATCTTAAAACCTATGAATAGCTATGTCTCCAAAAGAGAATCAAGCGTGTGCACAGGGGCATAAACGCAGCAGTGATAGGATTGGAGAGGTTCGGTGAGCAAATGAAGACCCTTTGAAGTCATATTTCATGGTACCCATTCCACGGGTCTCAAATCTCCAGGTTTAAGGGATTCTTCCTTCAGCTAAAACATGCATGTGGAACCCAGAGTATGATCAACCGTGTGATCGGGAGACGTGTTCAAATATGTCTCCGTTCTCGTCCCCTGGTACTCGGGTGCAACATTCCAGATGCTTTACTAACACTCTCCCGACTTGGAGAGTCAGTGCCTTTAACCTCCTGTTTGGCCCAGTTTGCAATTTCTGCGGAAGATGAACAGGAATAGGGAGAACCAATGAGAGACTAGCTGGAGGTGTCTGGACGGGCAAATTTAACTCTCATTTCCCACCAGGAAGAGGAATTAACCAAAGGCTCAGCGTACCGTGCCGGAACCAGATTAGGGCCTGAAGCAATCCTGCGGTGTTGCGGCCAGCTCACAAGAAAGCGAGTTGAGGAAAGGAGCTCAGGGGCACTGAAATTCACAAACCTGCAGAGTTATAAATGACAGCTATCGTCCAAAAGTATACTGAAGTAAGGCTGCCAAGAGGACTTGAAAGCGGGGCAGAATTGCAGGAAACCGATTTCAGGAGGTAGACTGGAATTGCATTGAAAGCATAGGAAAAGAGGCAGAACGTCCACAATGATGCACTTGGCCAAAAAGGGCGTATGCGTTTTTTCCTGAATATATTCAGGAAAAAACGCATACGCCCTTTTTGGCCAACCAAGCAAGCTTGCAAAGGAAATCTGCACTACAATGAAGTCTCACTTCCCCTCGGTCAAAAGGGTCATCTGAAAAAAGTGTAAAATCCAGAAAGGCAGGACAGGCCATGGAGAACTGGGAGCCTTGTTATGCTGATGGGCGGGATGTAAATTGCCAACAGCCACTCGGGAGAAGTGTATGGTGTTTCCTGAAACATCTAAAAAACAAAGCAACAGAGCCTAGGGCACTTCCACTTATGGTCCTATAGCTTAGGGAAATGAAAATCAAAAAGACACAGCCACCCCAAAGTTTGGGACGGCTCTGTTTACAAGAACCTCGTTTACGGTACAAGTTCAATATCGCAGAAAGTGAAAAATGGATGAAGAAGTTGTGGTACTTACGTACAATGCAATATCACTCAGCAATGACCTCTATGTCATCAGGCCCGTAGCAGCATAATGAGTGGATTCAGGTATGATGATTCTAACTGAAAGAAGTCACACAGAAAAAGAAACATCATAAGATATCACTAATACACGGAATGTAAACTTGGCTACACAGGAACTGGATTACAAAACAGAACGGGGTCTCAAATTTAGAAAACCAACTTATGCTTGCTTAAGGGGAAAGGTGAGTTGGGGTGCTGCATAAAACCAGAGATTGAAATGAGCACAGATAAAGTTCCTTAAGCCAAATATGGAATAGACAAGAGCTACTCCTTGCTCAACGAAATGGACTCAACACCCCATATTAAACGCCTAAGAATGTACCTGACTAGTAAGTATCTTAAAACCTATGGATTGCTATGTCTCCGAAAGAGAATCAAGCGTGTGCACAGGGGCATAAACGCAGCAGTGATAGGATTGGAGAGGTTCGGTGAGCAAATGAAGACCCTTTGAAGTCATATTGCATGGTACCCATTCCACGGGTCTCAACTCTCCAGGTTTAAGGGATTCTTCCTTCAGCTAAAACATGCATGTGGAACCCAGAGTATGATCAACCGTGTGATCGGGAGACGTGTTCAAATATGTCTCCGTTCTCGTCCCCTGGTACTCGGGTGCAACATTCCAGATGCTTTACTAACACTCTCCCGACTTGGAGAGTCAGTGCCTTTAACCTCCTGTTTGGCCCAGTTTGCAATTTCTGCGGAAGATGAACAGGAATAGGGAGAACCAATGAGAGACTAGCTGGAGGTGTCTGGACGGGCAAATTTAACTCTCATTTCCCACCAGGAAGAGGAATTAACCAAAGGCTCAGCGTGCCGTGCCGGAACCACATTAGGGCCTGAAGCAATCCTGCGGTGTTGTGGCCAGCTCACAAGAAAGCGAGTTGAAGAAAGGAGCTCAGGGGTACTGTAATTCACAAACCTGCAGAGTTATAAATGACAGCTATCGTCCAAAAATATACTGAAGTAAAGCTGCCAAGAGGACTTGAAAGCGGGGCAGAATTGCAGGAAACCGATTTCAGGAGGTAGACTGGAATTGCATTGAAAGCATAGGAAAAGAGGCAAAACGTCCACAATGATGCACTTGGCCAAAAAGGGCGTATGCGTTTTTTCCTGAATATATTCAGGAAAAAACGCATACGCCCTTTTTGGCCAACCAAGCAAGCTTGCAAAGGAAATCTGCACTACAATGAAGTCTCATTTCCCCCCGGTCAAAAGGGCCATCTGAATAAAGTGTAAAATCCAGAAAGGCAGGACAGGCCATGGAGAACTGGGAGCCTTGTTATGCTGATGGGCGGGATGTAAATTGCCAACAGCCACTCGGGAGAAGTGTATGGTGTTTCCTAAAACATCTAAAAAACAAAGCAACAGAGCCCAGGGCACTTCCACTTATGGTCCTATAGCTTAGGGAAATGAAAATCAAAAAGACACAGCCACCCCAAAGTTTGGGACGGCTCTGTTTACAAGAACCTCGTTTACGGTACAAGTTCAATATCGCAGAAAGTGAAAAATGGATGGAGAAGTTGTGGTACTTACGTACAATGCAATATCACTCAGCAATGACATCTATGTCATCAGGCCCGTAGCAGCATAATGAGTGGATTCAGGTATGATGATTCTAACTGAAAGAAGTCACACAGAAAAAGAAACATCATAAGATATCACTAATACACGGAATGTAAACTTGGCTACACAGGAACTGCATTACAAAACAGAACAGGGTCTCAAATTTAGAAAACCAACTTATGCTTGCTTAAGGGGAAAGGTGAGTTGGGGTGCTGCATAAAACCAGAGATTGAAATGAGCACAGATAAAGTTCCTTAAGCCAAATATGGAATAGACAAGAGCTACTCCTTGCTCAACGAAATGGACTCAACACCCCATATTAAACGCCTAAGAATGTACCTGACTAGTAAGTATCTTAAAACCTATGGATTGCTATGTCTCCGAAAGAGAATCAAGCGTGTGCACAGGGGCATAAAAGGAGCAGTGATAGGATTGGAGAGGTTCGGTGAGCAAATGAAGACCCTTTGAAGTCATATTTCATGGTAGCCATTCCACGGGTCTCAACTCTCCAGGTTTAAGGGATTCTTCCTTCAGCTAAAACATGAATGTGGAACCCAGAGTATGATCAACCGTGTGATCGGGAGACGTGTTCAAATATGTCTCCGTTCTCGTCCCCTGGTACTCGGGTGCAACATTCCAGACGCTTTACTAACACTCTCCCCACTTGGAGAGTCAGTGCCTTTAACCTCCTGTTTGGCCCAGTTTGCAATTTCTGCGGAAGATGAACAGGAATAGGGAGAACCAATGAGAGACTAGCTGGAGGTGTCTGGACGGGCAAATTTAACTCTCATTTCCCACCAGGAAGAGGAATTAACCAAAGGCTCAGCGTGCCGTGCCGGAACCAGATTAGGGCCTGAAGCAATCCTGCGGTGTTGCGGCCAGCTCACAAGAAAGCGAGTTGAAGAAAGGAGCTCAGGGGCACTGTAATTCACAAACCTGCAGAGTTATAAATGACAGCTATCGTCCAAAAATATACTGAAGTAAAGCTGCCAAGAGGACTTGAAAGCGGGGCAGAATTGCAGGAAACCGATTTCAGGAGGTAGACTGGAATTGCATTGAAAGCATAGGAAAAGAGGCAGAACGTCCACAATGATGCACTTGGCCAAAAAGGGCGTATGTGTTTTTTCCTGAATATATTCAGGAAAAAACGCATACGCCCTTTTTGGCCAACCAAGCAAGCTTGCAAAGGAAATCTGCACTACAATGAAGTCTCATTTCCCCCCGGTCAAAAGGGCCATCTGAAAAAAGTGTAAAATCCAGAAAGGCAGGACAGGCCATGGAGAACTGGGAGCCTTGTTATGCTGATGGGCGGGATGTAAATTGCCAACAGCCACTCGGGAGAAGTGTATGGTGTTTCCTGAAACATCTAAAAAACAAAGCAACAGAGCCTAGGGCACTTCCACTTATGGTCCAATAGCTTAGGGAAATGAAAATCAAAAAGACACAACCACCCCAAAGTTTGGGACGGCTCTGTTTACAAGAACCTCGTTTACGGTACAAGTTCAATATCGCAGAAAGTGAAAAATGGATGAAGAAGTTGTGGTACTTACGTACAATGCAATATCACTCAGCAATGACATCTATGTCATCAGGCCCGTAGCAGCATAATGAGTGGATTCAGGTATGATGATTCTAACTGAAAGAAGTCACACAGAAAAAGAAACATCATAAGATATCACTAATACACGGAATGTAAACTTGGCTACACAGGAACTGCATTACAAAACAGAACAGGGTCTCAAATTTAGAAAACCAACTTATGCTTGCTTAAGGGGAAAGGTGAGTTGGAGTGCTGCATAAAACCAGAGATTGAAATGAGCACAGATAAAGTTCCTTAAGCCAAATATGGAATAGACAAGAGATACTACTTGCTCAACGAAATGGACTCAACACCCCATATTAAACGCCTAAGAATGTACCTGACTAGTAAGTATCTTAAAACCTATGGATTGCTATGTCTCCGAAAGAGAATCAAGCGTGTGCACAGGGGCATAAACGCAGCAGTGATAGGATTGGAGAGGTTCGGTGAGCAAATGAAGACCCTTTGAAGTCATATTGCATGGTACCCATTCCACGGGTCTCAACTCTCCAGGTTTAAGGGATTCTTCCTTCAGCTAAAACATGCATGTGGAACCCAGAGTATGATCAACCGTGTGATCGGGAGACGTGTTCAAATATGTCTCCGTTCTCGTCCCCTGGTACTCGGGTGCAACATTCCAGACGCTTTACTAACACTCTCCCGACTTGGAGAGTCAGTGCCTTTAACCTCCTGTTTGGCCCAGTTTGCAATTTCTGTAGAAGATGAACAGGAATAGGGAGAACAAATGAGAGACTAGCTGGAGGTGTCTGGACGGGCAAATTTAACTCTCATTTCCCAGCAGGAAGAGGAATTAACCAAAGGCTCAGCGTGCCGTGCCGGAACCAGATTAGGGCCTGAAGCAATCCTGCGGTGTTGCGGCCAGCTCACAAGAAAGCGAGTTGAAGAAAGGAGCTCAAGGGCACTGTAATTCACAAACCTGCAGAGTTATAAATGACAGCTATTTTCCAAAAATATACTGAAGTAAGGCTGCCAAGAGGAGTTGAAAGCGGGGCAGAATTGCAGGAAACCGATTTCAGGAGGTAGACTGGAATTGCATTGAAAGCATAGGAAAGGAGGCAGAACGTCCACAATGATGCACTTGGTCAAAAAGGGCGTATGCGTTTTTTCCTGAATATATTCAGGAAAAAACGCATACGCCCTTTTTGGCCAACCAAGCAAGCTTGCAAAGGAAATCTGCACTACAATGAAGTCTCACTTCCCCCCGGTCAAAAGGGCCATCTGAAAAAAGTGTAAAATCCAGAATGGCAGGACAGGCCATGGAGAACTGGGAGCCTTGTTATGCTGATGGGCGGGATGTAAATTGCCAACAGCCACTCGGGAGAAGTGTATGGTGTTTCCTGAAACATCTAAAAAACAAAGCAACAGAGCCTAGGGCACTTCCACTTATGGTCCTATAGCTTAGGGAAATGAAAATCAAAAAGACACAGCCACCCCAAAGTTTGGGACGGCTCTGTTTACAAGAACCTCGTTTACGGTAGAAGTTCAATATCGCAGAAAGTGAAAAATGGATGAAGAAGTTGTGGTACTTACGTACAATGCAATATAACTCAGCAATGACCTCTATGTCATCAGGCCCGTAGCAGCATAATGAGTGGATTCAGGTATGATGATTCTAACTGAAAGAAGTCACACAGAAAAAGAAACATCATAAGATATCACTAATACACGGAATGTAAACTTGGCTACACAGGAACTGGATTACAAAACAGAACAGGGTCTCAAATTTAGAAAACCAACTTATGCTTGCTTAAGGGGAAAGGTGAGTTGGGGTGCTGCATAAAACCAGAGATTGAAATGAGCACAGATAAAGTTCCTTAAGCCAAATATGGAATAGACAAGAGCTACTCCTTGCTCAACGAAATGGACTCAACACCCCATATTAAACGCCTAAGAATGTACCTGACTAGTAAGTATCTTAAAACCTATGGATTGCTATGTCTCCGAAAGAGAATCAAGCGTGTGCACAGGGGCATAAACGCAGCAGTGATAGGATTGGAGAGGTTCGGTGAGCAAATGAAGACCCTTTGAAGTCATATTGCATGGTACCCATTCCACGGGTCTCAACTCTCCAGGTTTAAGGGATTCTTCCTTCAGCTAAAACATGCATGTGGAACCCAGAGTATGATCAACCGTGTGATCGGGAGACGTGTTCAAATATGTCTCCGTTCTCGTCCCCTGGTACTCGGGTGCAACATTCCAGACGCTTTACTAACACTCTCCCTTCTTGGAGAGTCAGTGCCTTTAACCTCCTGTTTGGCCCAGTTTGCAATTTCTGCGGAAGATGAACAGGAATAGGGAGAACCAATAAGAGACTAGCTGGAGGTGTCTGGACGGGCAAATTTAACTCTCATTTCCCACCAGGAAGAGGAATTAACCAAAGGCTCAGCGTGCCGTGCCGGAACCGTATTAGGGCCTGAAGCAATCCTGCGGTGTTGCGGCCAGCTCACAAGAAAGCGAGTTGAAGAAAGGAGCTCAGGGGCACTGTAATTCACAAACCTGCAGAGTTATAAATGACAGCTATCGTCCAAAAATATACTGAAGTAAGGCTGCCAAGAGGACTTGAAAGCGGGGCAGAATTGCAGGAAACCGATTTCAGGAGGTAGACTGGAATTGCATTGAAAGCATAGGAAAAGAGGCAGAACGTCCACAATGATGCACTTGGCCAAAAAGGGCGTATGCGTTTTTTCCTGAATATATTCAGAAAAAAACGCATACGCCCTTTTTGGCCAACCAAGCAAGCTTGCAAAGGAAATCTGCACTACAATGAAGTCTCACTTCCCCTCGGTCAAAAGGGTCATCTGAAAAAAGTGTAAAATCCAGAAAGGCAGGACAGGCCATGGAGAACTGGGAGCCTTGTTATGCTGATGGGCGGGATGTAAATTGCCAACAGCCACTCGGGAGAAGTGTATGGTGTTTCCTGAAACATCTAAAAAACAAAGCAACAGAGCCTAGGGCACTTCCACTTATGGTCCTATAGCTTAGGGAAATGAAAATCAAAAAGACACAGCCACCCCAAAGTTTGGGACGGCTCTGTTTACAAGAACCTCGTTTACGGTACAAGTTCAATATCGCAGAAAGTGAAAAATGGATGAAGAAGTTGTGGTACTTACGTACAATGCAATATCACTCAGCAATGACCTCTATGTCATCAGGCCCGTAGCAGCATAATGAGTGGATTCAGGTATGATGATTCTAACTGAAAGAAGTCACACAGAAAAAGAAACATCATAAGATATCACTAATACACGGAATGTAAACTTGGCTACACAGGAACTGGATTACAAAACAGAACGGGGTCTCAAATTTAGAAAACCAACTTATGCTTGCTTAAGGGGAAAGGTGAGTTGGGGTGCTGCATAAAACCAGAGATTGAAATGAGCACAGATAAAGTTCCTTAAGCCAAATATGGAATAGACAAGAGCTACTCCTTGCTCAACGAAATGGACTCAACACCCCATATTAAACGCCTAAGAATGTACCTGACTAGTAAGTATCTTAAAACCTATGGATTGCTATGTCTCCGAAAGAGAATCAAGCGTGTGCACAGGGGCATAAACGCAGCAGTGATAGGATTGGAGAGGTTCGGTGAGCAAATGAAGACCCTTTGAAGTCATATTGCATGGTACCCATTCCACGGGTCTCAACTCTCCAGGTTTAAGGGATTCTTCCTTCAGCTAAAACATGCATGTGGAACCCAGAGTATGATCAACCGTGTGATCGGGAGACGTGTTCAAATATGTCTCCGTTCTCGTACCCTGGTACTCGGGTGCAACATTCCAGACGCTTTACTAACACTCTCCCGACTTGGAGAGTCAGTGCCTTTAACCTCCTGTTTGGCCCAGTTTGCAATTTCTGTAGAAGATGAACAGGAATAGGGAGAACCAATGAGAGACTAGCTGGAGGTGTCTGGACGGGCAAATTTAACTCTCATTTCCCACCAGGAAGAGGAATTAACCAAAGGCTCAGCGTGCCGTGCCGGAACCAGATTAGGGCCTGAAGCAATCCTGCGGTGTTGCGGCCAGCTCACAAGAAAGCGAGTTGAAGAAAGGAGCTCAAGGGCACTGTAATTCACAAACCTGCAGAGTTATAAATGACAGCTATCGTCCAAAAATATACTGAAGTAAGGCTGCCAAGAGGAGTTGAAAGCGGGGCAGAATTGCAGGAAACCGATTTCAGGAGGTAGACTGGAATTGCATTGAAAGCATAGGAAAGGAGGCAGAACGTCCACAATGATGCACTTGGTCAAAAAGGGCGTATGCGTTTTTTCCTGAATATATTCAGGAAAAAACGCATACGCCCTTTTTGGCCAACCAAGCAAGCTTGCAAAGGAAATCTGCACTACAATGAAGTCTCACTTCCCCCCGGTCAAAAGGGCCATCTGAAAAAAGTGTAAAATCCAGAATGGCAGGACAGGCCATGGAGAACTGGGAGCCTTGTTATGCTGATGGGCGGGATGTAAATTGCCAACAGCCACTCGGGAGAAGTGTATGGTGTTTCCTGAAACATCTAAAAAACAAAGCAACAGAGCCTAGGGCACTTCCACTTATGGTCCTATAGCTTAGGGAAATGAAAATCAAAAAGACACAGCCACCCCAAAGTTTGGGACGGCTCTGTTTACAAGAACCTCGTTTACGGTACAAGTTCAATATCGCAGAAAGTGAAAAATGGATGAAGAAGTTGTGGTACTTACGTACAATGCAATATAACTCAGCAATGACCTCTATGTCATCAGGCCCGTAGCAGCATAATGAGTGGATTCAGGTATGATGATTCTAACTGAAAGAAGTCACACAGAAAAAGAAACATCATAAGATATCACTAATACACGGAATGTAAACTTGGCTACACAGGAACTGCATTACAAAACAGAACAGGGTCTCAAATTTAGAAAACCAACTTATGCTTGCTTAAGGGGAAAGGTGAGTTGGGGTGCTGCATAAAACCAGAGATTGAAATGAGCACAGATAAAGTTCCTTAAGCCAAATATGGAATAGACAAGAGCTACTCCTTGCTCAACGAAATGGACTCAACACCCCATATTAAACGCCTAAGAATGTACCTGACTAGTAAGTATCTTAAAACCTATGGATTGCTATGTCTCCGAAAGAGAATCAAGCGTGTGCACAGGGGCATAAACGCAGCAGTGATAGGATTGGAGAGGTTCGGTGAGCAAATGAAGACCCTTTGAAGTCATATTGCATGGTACCCATTCCACGGGTCTCAACTCTCCAGGTTTAAGGGATTCTTCCTTCAGCTAAAACATGCATGTGGAACCCAGAGTATGATCAACCGTGTGATCGGGAGACGTGTTCAAATATGTCTCCGTTCTCGTCCCCTGGTACTCGGGTGCAACATTCCAGACGCTTTACTAACACTCTCCCGACTTGGAGAGTCAGTGCCTTTAACCTCCTGTTTGGCCCAGTTTGCAATTTCTGCGGAAGATGAACAGGAATAGGGAGAACCAATAAGAGACTAGCTGGAGGTGTCTGGACGGGCAAATTTAACTCTCATTTCCCACCAGGAAGAGGAATTAACTAAAGGCTCAGCGTGCCGTGCCGGAACCGTATTAGGGCCTGAAGCAATCCTGCGGTGTTGCGGCCAGCTCACAAGAAAGCGAGTTGAAGAAAGGAGCTCAAGGGCACTGTAATTCACAAACCTGCAGAGTTATAAATGACAGCTATTTTCCAAAAATATACTGAAGTAAGGCTGCCAAGAGGAGTTGAAAGCGGGGCAGAATTGCAGGAAACCGATTTCAGGAGGTAGACTGGAATTGCATTGAAAGCATAGGAAAGGAGGCAGAACGTCCACAATGATGCACTTGGTCAAAAAGGGCGTATGCGTTTTTTCCTGAATATATTCAGGAAAAAACGCATACGCCCTTTTTGGCCAACCAAGCAAGCTTGCAAAGGAAATCTGCACTACAATGAAGTCTCACTTCCCCCCGGTCAAAAGGGCCATCTGAAAAAAGTGTAAAATCCAGAATGGCAGGACAGGCCATGGAGAACTGGGAGCCTTGTTATGCTGATGGGCGGGATGTAAATTGCCAACAGCCACTCGGGAGAAGTGTATGGTGTTTCCTGAAACATCTAAAAAACAAAGCAACAGAGCCTAGGGCACTTCCACTTATGGTCCTATAGCTTAGGGAAATGAAAATCAAAAAGACACAGCCACCCCAAAGTTTGGGACGGCTCTGTTTACAAGAACCTCGTTTACGGTAGAAGTTCAATATCGCAGAAAGTGAAAAATGGATGAAGAAGTTGTGGTACTTACGTACAATGCAATATAACTCAGCAATGACCTCTATGTCATCAGGCCCGTAGCAGCATAATGAGTGGATTCAGGTATGATGATTCTAACTGAAAGAAGTCACACAGAAAAAGAAACATCATAAGATATCACTAATACACGGAATGTAAACTTGGCTACACAGGAACTGGATTACAAAACAGAACAGGGTCTCAAATTTAGAAAACCAACTTATGCTTGCTTAAGGGGAAAGGTGAGTTGGGGTGCTGCATAAAACCAGAGATTGAAATGAGCACAGATAAAGTTCCTTAAGCCAAATATGGAATAGACAAGAGCTACTCCTTGCTCAACGAAATGGACTCAACACCCCATATTAAACGCCTAAGAATGTACCTGACTAGTAAGTATCTTAAAACCTATGGATTGCTATGTCTCCGAAAGAGAATCAAGCGTGTGCACAGGGGCATAAACGCAGCAGTGATAGGATTGGAGAGGTTCGGTGAGCAAATGAAGACCCTTTGAAGTCATATTGCATGGTACCCATTCCACGGGTCTCAACTCTCCAGGTTTAAGGGATTCTTCCTTCAGCTAAAACATGCATGTGGAACCCAGAGTATGATCAACCGTGTGATCGGGAGACGTGTTCAAATATGTCTCCGTTCTCGTCCCCTGGTACTCGGGTGCAACATTCCAGACGCTTTACTAACACTCTCCCGACTTGGAGAGTCAGTGCCTTTAACCTCCTGTTTGGCCCAGTTTGCAATTTCTGCGGAAGATGAACAGGAATAGGGAGAACCAATAAGAGACTAGCTGGAGGTGTCTGGACGGGCAAATTTAACTCTCATTTCCCACCAGGAAGAGGAATTAACCAAAGGCTCAGCGTGCCGTGCCGGAACCGTATTAGGGCCTGAAGCAATCCTGCGGTGTTGCGGCCAGCTCACAAGAAAGCGAGTTGAAGAAAGGAGCTCAGGGGCACTGTAATTCACAAACCTGCAGAGTTATAAATGACAGCTATCGTCCAAAAATATACTGAAGTAAGGCTGCCAAGAGGACTTGAAAGCGGGGCAGAATTGCAGGAAACCGATTTCAGGAGGTAGACTGGAATTGCATTGAAAGCATAGGAAAAGAGGCAGAACGTCCACAATGATGCACTTGGCCAAAAAGGGCGTATGCGTTTTTTCCTGAATATATTCAGAAAAAAACGCATACGCCCTTTTTGGCCAACCAAGCAAGCTTGCAAAGGAAATCTGCACTACAATGAAGTCTCACTTCCCCTCGGTCAAAAGGGTCATCTGAAAAAAGTGTAAAATCCAGAAAGGCAGGACAGGCCATGGAGAACTGGGAGCCTTGTTATGCTGATGGGCGGGATGTAAATTGCCAACAGCCACTCGGGAGAAGTGTATGGTGTTTCCTGAAACATCTAAAAAACAAAGCAACAGAGCCTAGGGCACTTCCACTTATGGTCCTATAGCTTAGGGAAATGAAAATCAAAAAGACACAGCCACCCCAAAGTTTGGGACGGCTCTGTTTACAAGAACCTCGTTTACGGTACAAGTTCAATATCGCAGAAAGTGAAAAATGGATGAAGAAGTTGTGGTACTTACGTACAATGCAATATCACTCAGCAATGACCTCTATGTCATCAGGCCCGTAGCAGCATAATGAGTGGATTCAGGTATGATGATTCTAACTGAAAGAAGTCACACAGAAAAAGAAACATCATAAGATATCACTAATACACGGAATGTAAACTTGGCTACACAGGAACTGGATTACAAAACAGAACGGGGTCTCAAATTTAGAAAACCAACTTATGCTTGCTTAAGGGGAAAGGTGAGTTGGGGTGCTGCATAAAACCAGAGATTGAAATGAGCACAGATAAAGTTCCTTAAGCCAAATATGGAATAGACAAGAGCTACTCCTTGCTCAACGAAATGGACTCAACACCCCATATTAAACGCCTAAGAATGTACCTGACTAGTAAGTATCTTAAAACCTATGGATTGCTATGTCTCCGAAAGAGAATCAAGCGTGTGCACAGGGGCATAAACGCAGCAGTGATAGGATTGGAGAGGTTCGGTGAGCAAATGAAGACCCTTTGAAGTCATATTGCATGGTACCCATTCCACGGGTCTCAACTCTCCAGGTTTAAGGGATTCTTCCTTCAGCTAAAACATGCATGTGGAACCCAGAGTATGATCAACCGTGTGATCGGGAGACGTGTTCAAATATGTCTCCGTTCTCGTACCCTGGTACTCGGGTGCAACATTCCAGACGCTTTACTAACACTCTCCCGACTTGGAGAGTCAGTGCCTTTAACCTCCTGTTTGGCCCAGTTTGCAATTTCTGTAGAAGATGAACAGGAATAGGGAGAACCAATGAGAGACTAGCTGGAGGTGTCTGGACGGGCAAATTTAACTCTCATTTCCCACCAGGAAGAGGAATTAACCAAAGGCTCAGCGTGCCGTGCCGGAACCAGATTAGGGCCTGAAGCAATCCTGCGGTGTTGCGGCCAGCTCACAAGAAAGCGAGTTGAAGAAAGGAGCTCAAGGGCACTGTAATTCACAAACCTGCAGAGTTATAAATGACAGCTATCGTCCAAAAATATACTGAAGTAAGGCTGCCAAGAGGAGTTGAAAGCGGGGCAGAATTGCAGGAAACCGATTTCAGGAGGTAGACTGGAATTGCATTGAAAGCATAGGAAAGGAGGCAGAACGTCCACAATGATGCACTTGGTCAAAAAGGGCGTATGCGTTTTTTCCTGAATATATTCAGGAAAAAACGCATACGCCCTTTTTGGCCAACCAAGCAAGCTTGCAAAGGAAATCTGCACTACAATGAAGTCTCACTTCCCCCCGGTCAAAAGGGCCATCTGAAAAAAGTGTAAAATCCAGAATGGCAGGACAGGCCATGGAGAACTGGGAGCCTTGTTATGCTGATGGGCGGGATGTAAATTGCCAACAGCCACTCGGGAGAAGTGTATGGTGTTTCCTGAAACATCTAAAAAACAAAGCAACAGAGCCTAGGGCACTTCCACTTATGGTCCTATAGCTTAGGGAAATGAAAATCAAAAAGACACAGCCACCCCAAAGTTTGGGACGGCTCTGTTTACAAGAACCTCGTTTACGGTACAAGTTCAATATCGCAGAAAGTGAAAAATGGATGAAGAAGTTGTGGTACTTACGTACAATGCAATATAACTCAGCAATGACCTCTATGTCATCAGGCCCGTAGCAGCATAATGAGTGGATTCAGGTATGATGATTCTAACTGAAAGAAGTCACACAGAAAAAGAAACATCATAAGATATCACTAATACACGGAATGTAAACTTGGCTACACAGGAACTGGATTACAAAACAGAACAGGGTCTCAAATTTAGAAAACCAACTTATGCTTGCTTAAGGGGAAAGGTGAGTTGGGGTGCTGCATAAAACCAGAGATTGAAATGAGCACAGATAAAGTTCCTTAAGCCAAATATGGAATAGACAAGAGCTACTCCTTGCTCAACGAAATGGACTCAACACCCCATATTAAACGCCTAAGAATGTACATGACTAGTAAGTATCTTAAAACCTATGGATTGCTATGTCTCCGAAAGAGAATCAAGCGTGTGCACAGGGGCATAAACGCAGCAGTGATAGGATTGGAGAGGTTCGGTGAGCAAATGAAGACCCTTTGAAGTCATATTGCATGGTACCCATTCCACGGGTCTCAACTCTCCAGGTTTAAGGGATTCTTCCTTCAGCTAAAACATGCATGTGGAACCCAGAGTATGATCAACCGTGTGATCGGGAGACGTGTTCAAATATGTCTCCGTTCTCGTCCCCTGGTACTCGGGTGCAACATTCCAGACGCTTTACTAACACTCTCCCGACTTGGAGAGTCAGTGCCTTTAACCTCCTGTTTGGCCCAGTTTGCAATTTCTGCGGAAGATGAACAGGAATAGGGAGAACCAATAAGAGACTAGCTGGAGGTGTCTGGACGGGCAAATTTAACTCTCATTTCCCACCAGGAAGAGGAATTAACCAAAGGCTCAGCGTGCCGTGCCGGAACCGTATTAGGGCCTGAAGCAATCCTGCGGTGTTGCGGGCAGCTCACAAGAAAGCGAGTTGAAGAAAGGAGCTCAGGGGCACTGTAATTCACAAACCTGCAGAGTTATAAATGACAGCTATCGTCCAAAAATATACTGAAGTAAGGCTGCCAAGAGGACTTGAAAGCGGGGCAGAATTGCAGGAAACCGATTTCACAGGTAGACTGGAATTGCATTGAAAGCATAGGAAAAGAGGCAGAACGTCCACAATGATGCACTTGGCCAAAAAGGGCGTATGCGTTTTTTCCTGAATATATTCAGGAAAAAACGCATACGCCCTTTTTGGCCAACCAAGCAAGCTTGCAAAGGAAATCTGCACTACAATGAAGTCTCACTTCCCCCCGGTCAAAAGGGCCATCTGAAAAAAGTGTAAAATCCAGAATGGCAGGACAGGCCATGGAGAACTGGGAGCCTTGTTATGCTGATGGGCGGGATGTAAATTGCCAACAGCCACTCGGGAGAAGTGTATGGTGTTTCCTGAAACATCTAAAAAACAAAGCAACAGAGCCTAGGGCACTTCCACTTATGGTCCTATAGCTTAGGGAAATGAAAATCAAAAAGACACAGCCACCCCAAAGTTTGGGACGGCTCTGTTTACAAGAACCTCGTTTACGGTACAAGTTCAATATCGCAGAAAGTGAAAAATGGATGAAGAAGTTGTGGTACTTACGTACAATGCAATATCACTCAGCAATGACCTCTATGTCATCAGGCCCGTAGCAGCATAATGAGTGGATTCAGGTATGATGATTCTAACTGAAAGAAGTCACACAGAAAAAGAAACATCATAAGATATCACTAATACACGGAATGTAAACTTGGCTACACAGGAACTGGATTACAAAACAGAACGGGGTCTCAAATTTAGAAAACCAACTTATGCTTGCTTAAGGGGAAAGGTGAGTTGGGGTGCTGCATAAAACCAGAGATTGAAATGAGCACAGATAAAGTTCCTTAAGCCAAATATGGAATAGACAAGAGCTACTCCTTGCTCAACGAAATGGACTCAACACCCCATATTAAACGCCTAAGAATGTACCTGACTAGTAAGTATCTTAAAACCTATGGATTGCTATGTCTCCGAAAGAGAATCAAGCGTGTGCACAGGGGCATAAACGCAGCAGTGATAGGATTGGAGAGGTTCGGTGAGCAAATGAAGACCCTTTGAAGTCATATTGCATGGTACCCATTCCACGGGTCTCAACTCTCCAGGTTTAAGGGATTCTTCCTTCAGCTAAAACATGCATGTGGAACCCAGAGTATGATCAACCGTGTGATCGGGAGACGTGTTCAAATATGTCTCCGTTCTCGTCCCCTGGTACTCGGGTGCAACATTCCAGACGCTTTACTAACACTCTCCCGACTTGGAGAGTCAGTGCCTTTAACCTCCTGTTTGGCCCAGTTTGCAATTTCTGTAGAAGATGAACAGGAATAGGGAGAACCAATGAGAGACTAGCTGGAGGTGTCTGGACGGGCAAATTTAACTCTCATTTCCCACCAGGAAGAGGAATTAACCAAAGGCTCAGCGTGCCGTGCCGGAACCAGATTAGGGCCTGAAGCAATCCTGCGGTGTTGCGGCCAGCTCACAAGAAAGCGAGTTGAAGAAAGGAGCTCAGGGGCACTGTAATTCACAAACCTGCAGAGTTATAAATGACAGCTATCGTCCAAAAATATACTGAAGTAAGGCTGCCAAGAGGACTTGAAAGCGGGGCAGAATTGCAGGAAACCGATTTCAGGAGGTAGACTGGAATTGCATTGAAAGCATAGGAAAAGAGGCAGAACGTCCACAATGATGCACTTGGCCAAAAAGGGTGTATGCGTTTTTTCCTGAATATATTCAGGAAAAAACGCATACGCCCTTTTTGGCCAAACAAGCAAGCTTGCAAAGGAAATCTGCACTACAATGAAGTCTCACTTCCCCCCGGTCAAAAGGGCCATCTGAAAAAAGTGTAAAATCCAGAAAGGCAGGACAGGCCATGGAGAACTGGGAGCCTTGTTATGCTGATGGGCGGGATGTAAATTGCCAACAGCCACTCGGGAGAAGTGTATGGTGTTTCCTGAAACATCTAAAAAACAAAGCAACAGAGCCTAGGGCACTTCCACTTATGGTCCTATAGCTTAGGGAAATGAAAATCAAAAAGACACAGCCACCCCAAAGTTTGGGACGGCTCTGTTTACAAGAACCTCATTTACGGTACAAGTTCAATATCGCAGAAAGTGAAAAATGGATGAAGAAGTTGTGGTACTTATGTACAATGCAATATCACTCAGCAATGACATCTATGTCATCAGGCCCGTAGCAGCATAATGAGTGGATTCAGGTACGATGATTCTAACTGAAAGAAGTCACACAGAAAAAGAAACATCATAAGATATCACTAATACACGGAATGTAAACTTGGCTACACAGGAACTGCATTACAAAACAGAACAGGGTCTCAAATTTAGAAAACCAACTTATGCTTGCTTAAGGGGAAAGGTGAGTTGGGGTGCTGCATAAAACCAGAGATTGAAATGAGCACAGATAAAGTTCCTTAAGCCAAATATGGAATAGACAAGAGCTACTCCTTGCTCAACGAAATGGACTCAACACCCCATATTAAACGCCTAAGAATGTACCTGACTAGTAAGTATCTTAAAACCTATGAATAGCTATGTCTCCAAAAGAGAATCAAGCGTGTGCACAGGGGCATAAACGCAGCAGTGATAGGATTGGAGAGGTTCGGTGAGCAAATGAAGACCCTTTGAAGTCATATTTCATGGTACCCATTCCACGGGTCTCAAATCTCCAGGTTTAAGGGATTCTTCCTTCAGCTAAAACATGCATGTGGAACCCAGAGTATGATCAACCGTGTGATCGGGAGACGTGTTCAAATATGTCTCCGTTCTCGTCCCCTGGTACTCGGGTGCAACATTCCAGATGCTTTACTAACACTCTCCCGACTTGGAGAGTCAGTGCCTTTAACCTCCTGTTTGGCCCAGTTTGCAATTTCTGCGGAAGATGAACAGGAATAGGGAGAACCAATGAGAGACTAGCTGGAGGTGTCTGGACGGGCAAATTTAACTCTCATTTCCCACCAGGAAGAGGAATTAACCAAAGGCTCAGCGTACCGTGCCGGAACCAGATTAGGGCCTGAAGCAATCCTGCGGTGTTGCGGCCAGCTCACAAGAAAGCGAGTTGAGGAAAGGAGCTCAGGGGCACTGAAATTCACAAACCTGCAGAGTTATAAATGACAGCTATCGTCCAAAAGTATACTGAAGTAAGGCTGCCAAGAGGACTTGAAAGCGGGGCAGAATTGCAGGAAACCGATTTCAGGAGGTAGACTGGAATTGCATTGAAAGCATAGGAAAAGAGGCAGAACGTCCACAATGATGCACTTGGCCAAAAAGGGCGTATGCGTTTTTTCCTGAATATATTCAGGAAAAAACGCATACGCCCTTTTTGGCCAACCAAGCAAGCTTGCAAAGGAAATCTGCACTACAATGAAGTCTCACTTCCCCTCGGTCAAAAGGGTCATCTGAAAAAAGTGTAAAATCCAGAAAGGCAGGACAGGCCATGGAGAACTGGGAGCCTTGTTATGCTGATGGGCGGGATGTAAATTGCCAACAGCCACTCGGGAGAAGTGTATGGTGTTTCCTGAAACATCTAAAAAACAAAGCAACAGAGCCTAGGGCACTTCCACTTATGGTCCTATAGCTTAGGGAAATGAAAATCAAAAAGACACAGCCACCCCAAAGTTTGGGACGGCTCTGTTTACAAGAACCTCGTTTACGGTACAAGTTCAATATCGCAGAAAGTGAAAAATGGATGAAGAAGTTGTGGTACTTACGTACAATGCAATATCACTCAGCAATGACCTCTATGTCATCAGGCCCGTAGCAGCATAATGAGTGGATTCAGGTATGATGATTCTAACTGAAAGAAGTCACACAGAAAAAGAAACATCATAAGATATCACTAATACACGGAATGTAAACTTGGCTACACAGGAACTGGATTACAAAACAGAACGGGGTCTCAAATTTAGAAAACCAACTTATGCTTGCTTAAGGGGAAAGGTGAGTTGGGGTGCTGCATAAAACCAGAGATTGAAATGAGCACAGATAAAGTTCCTTAAGCCAAATATGGAATAGACAAGAGCTACTCCTTGCTCAACGAAATGGACTCAACACCCCATATTAAACGCCTAAGAATGTACCTGACTAGTAAGTATCTTAAAACCTATGGATTGCTATGTCTCCGAAAGAGAATCAAGCGTGTGCACAGGGGCATAAACGCAGCAGTGATAGGATTGGAGAGGTTCGGTGAGCAAATGAAGACCCTTTGAAGTCATATTGCATGGTACCCATTCCACGGGTCTCAACTCTCCAGGTTTAAGGGATTCTTCCTTCAGCTAAAACATGCATGTGGAACCCAGAGTATGATCAACCGTGTGATCGGGAGACGTGTTCAAATATGTCTCCGTTCTCGTCCCCTGGTACTCGGGTGCAACATTCCAGACGCTTTACTAACACTCTCCCAACTTGGAGAGTCAGTGCCTTTAACCTCCTGTTTGGCCCAGTTTGCAATTTCTGCGGAAGATGAACAGGAATAGGGAGAACCAATGAGAGACTAGCTGGAGGTGTCTGGACGGGCAAATTTAACTCTCATTTCCCACCAGGAAGAGGAATTAACCAAAGGCTCAGCGTACCGTGCCGGAACCAGATTAGGGCCTGAAGCAATCCTGCGGTGTTGCGGCCAGCTCACAAGAAAGCGAGTTGAGGAAAGGAGCTCAGGGGCACTGAAATTCACAAACCTGCAGAGTTATAAATGACAGCTATCGTCCAAAAGTATACTGAAGTAAGGCTGCCAAGAGGACTTGAAAGCGGGGCAGAATTGCAGGAAACCGATTTCAGGAGGTAGACTGGAATTGCATTGAAAGCATAGGAAAAGAGGCAGAACGTCCACAATGATGCACTTGGCCAAAAAGGGCGTATGCGTTTTTTCCTGAATATATTCAGGAAAAAACGCATACGCCCTTTTTGGCCAACCAAGCAAGCTTGCAAAGGAAATCTGCACTACAATGAAGTCTCACTTCCCCTCGGTCAAAAGGGTCATCTGAAAAAAGTGTAAAATCCAGAAAGGCAGGACAGGCCATGGAGAACTGGGAGCCTTGTTATGCTGATGGGCGGGATGTAAATTGCCAACAGCCACTCGGGAGAAGTGTATGGTGTTTCCTGAAACATCTAAAAAACAAAGCAACAGAGCCTAGGGCACTTCCACTTATGGTCCTATAGCTTAGGGAAATGAAAATCAAAAAGACACAGCCACCCCAAAGTTTGGGACGGCTCTGTTTACAAGAACCTCGTTTACGGTACAAGTTCAATATCGCAGAAAGTGAAAAATGGATGAAGAAGTTGTGGTACTTACGTACAATGCAATATCACTCAGCAATGACCTCTATGTCATCAGGCCCGTAGCAGCATAATGAGTGGATTCAGGTATGATGATTCTAACTGAAAGAAGTCACACAGAAAAAGAAACATCATAAGATATCACTAATACACGGAATGTAAACTTGGCTACACAGGAACTGGATTACAAAACAGAACGGGGTCTCAAATTTAGAAAACCAACTTATGCTTGCTTAAGGGGAAAGGTGAGTTGGGGTGCTGCATAAAACCAGAGATTGAAATGAGCACAGATAAAGTTCCTTAAGCCAAATATGGAATAGACAAGAGCTACTCCTTGCTCAACGAAATGGACTCAACACCCCATATTAAACGCCTAAGAATGTACCTGACTAGTAAGTATCTTAAAACCTATGGATTGCTATGTCTCCGAAAGAGAATCAAGCGTGTGCACAGGGGCATAAACGCAGCAGTGATAGGATTGGAGAGGTTCGGTGAGCAAATGAAGACCCTTTGAAGTCATATTGCATGGTACCCATTCCACGGGTCTCAACTCTCCAGGTTTAAGGGATTCTTCCTTCAGCTAAAACATGCATGTGGAACCCAGAGTATGATCAACCGTGTGATCGGGAGACGTGTTCAAATATGTCTCCGTTCTCGTCCCCTGGTACTCGGGTGCAACATTCCAGACGCTTTACTAACACTCTCCCGACTTGGAGAGTCAGTGCCTTTAACCTCCTGTTTGGCCCAGTTTGCAATTTCTGTAGAAGATGAACAGGAATAGGGAGAACCAATGAGAGACTAGCTGGAGGTGTCTGGACGGGCAAATTTAACTCTCATTTCCCACCAGGAAGAGGAATTAACCAAAGGCTCAGCGTGCCGTGCCGGAACCAGATTAGGGCCTGAAGCAATCCTGCGGTGTTGCGGCCAGCTCAGAAGAAAGCGAGTTGAAGAAAGGAGCTCAGGGGCACTGTAATTCACAAACCTGCAGAGTTATAAATGACAGCTATCGTCCAAAAATATACTGAAGTAAGGCTGCCAAGAGGACTTGAAAGCGGGGCAGAATTGCAGGAAACCGATTTCAGGAGGTAGACTGGAATTGCATTGAAAGCATAGGAAAAGAGGCAGAACGTCCACAATGATGCACTTGGCCAAAAAGGGCGTATGCGTTTTTTCCTGAATATATTCAGGAAAAAACGCATACGCCCTTTTTGGCCAACCAAGCAAGCTTGCAAAGGAAATCTGCACTACAATGAAGTCTCACTTCCCCCCGGTCAAAAGGGCCATCTGAAAAAAGTGTAAAATCCAGAAAGGCAGGACAGGCCATGGAGAACTGGGAGCCTTGTTATGCTGATGGGCGGGATGTAAATTGCCAACAGCCACTCGGGAGAAGTGTATGGTGTTTCCTGAAACATCTAAAAAACAAAGCAACAGAGCCTAGGGCACTTCCACTTATGGTCCTATAGCTTAGGGAAATGAAAATCAAAAAGACACAGCCACCCCAAAGTTTGGGACGGCTCTGTTTACATGAACCTCGTTTACGGTACAAGTTCAATATCGCAGAAATTGAAAAATGGATGAAGAAGTTGTGGTACTTATGTACAATGCAGTATCACTCAGCAATGACATCTATGTCATCAGGCCCGTAGCAGCATAATGAGTGGATTCAGGTATGATGATTCTAACTGAAAGAAGTCACACAGAAAAAGAAACATCATAAGATATCACTAATACACGGAATGTAAACTTGGCTACACAGGAACTGCATTACAAAACAGAACAGGGTCTCAAATTTAGAAAACCAACTTATGCTTGCTTAAGGGGAAAGGTGAGTTGGGGTGCTGCATAAAACCAGAGATTGAAATGAGCACAGATAAAGTTCCTTAAGCCAAATATGGAATAGACAAGAGCTACTCCTTGCTCAACGAAATGGACTCAACACCCCATATTAAACGCCTAAGAATGTACCTGACTAGTAAGTATCTTAAAACCTATGAATTCCTATGTCTCAAAAGGAGAATCAAGCGTGTGCACAGGGGCATAAACGCAGCAGTGATAGGATTGGAGAGGTTCGGTGAGCAAATGAAGACCCTTTGAAGTCATATTGCATGGTACCCATTCCACGGGTCTCAACTCTCCAGGTTTAAGGGATTCTTCCTTCAGCTAAAACATGCATGTGGAACCCAGAGTATGATCAACCGTGTGATCGGGAGACGTGTTCAAATATGTCTCCGTTCTCGTCCCCTGGTACTCGGGTGCAACATTCCAGATGCTTTACTAACACTCTCCCGACTTGGAGAGTCAGTGCCTTTAACCTCCTGTTTGGCCCAGTTTGCAAATTCTGCGGAAGATGAACAGGAATAGGGAGAACCAATGAGAGACTAGCTGGAGGTGTCTGGACGGGCAAATTTAACTCTCATTTCCCACCAGGAAGAGGAATTAACCAAAGGCTCAGCGTACCGTGCCGGAACCAGATTAGGGCCTGAAGCAATCCTGCGGTGTTGCGGCCAGCTCACAAGAAAGCGAGTTGAAGAAAGGAGCTCAGGGGCACTGAAATTCACAAACCTGCAGAGTTATAAATGACAGCTATCGTCCAAAAGTATACTGAAGTAAGGCTGCCAAGAGGACTTGAAAGCGGGGCAGAATTGCAGGAAACCGATTTCAGGAGGTAGACTGGAATTGCATTGAAAGCATAGGAAAAGAGGCAGAACGTCCACAATGATGCACTTGGCCAAAAAGGGCGTATGCGTTTTTTCCTGAATATATTCAGGAAAAAACGCATACGCCCTTTTTGGCCAACCAAGCAAGCTTGCAAAGGAAATCTGCACTACAATGAAGTCTCACTTCCCCCTGGTCAAAAGGGCCATCTGAAAAAAGTGTAAAATCCAGAAAGGCAGGACAGGCCATGGAGAACTGGGAGCCTTGTTATACTGATGGGCGGGATGTAAATTGCCAACAGCCACTCGGGAGAAGTGTATGGTGTTTCCTGAAACATCTAAAAAACAAAGCAACAGAGCCTAGGGCACTTCCACTTATGGTCCTATAGCTTAGGGAAATGAAAATCAAAAAGACACAGCCACCCCAAAGTTTGGGACGGCTCTGTTTACAAGAACCTCGTTTACGGTACAAGTTCAATATCGCAGAAAGTGAAAAATGGATGAAGAAGTTGTGGTACTTACGTACAATGCAATATCACTCAGCAATGACCTCTATGTCATCAGGCCCGTAGCAGCATAATGAGTGGATTCAGGTATGATGATTCTAACTGAAAGAAGTCACACAGAAAAAGAAACATCATAAGATATCACTAATACACGGAATGTAAACTTGGCTACACAGGAACTGGATTACAAAACAGAACAGGGTCTCAAATTTAGAAAACCAACTTATGCTTGCTTAAGGGGAAAGGTGAGTTGGGGTGCTGCATAAAACCAGAGATTGAAATGAGCACAGATAAAGTTCCTTAAGCCAAATATGGAATAGACAAGAGCTACTCCTTGCTCAACGAAATGGACTCAACACCCCATATTAAACGCCTAAGAATGTACCTGACTAGTAAGTATCTTAAAACCTATGGATTGCTATGTCTCCGAAAGAGAATCAAGCGTGTGTACAGGGGCATAAACGCAGCAGTGATAGGATTGGAGAGGTTTGGTGAGCAAATGAAGACCCTTTGAAGTCATATTGCATGGTACCCATTCCATGGGTCTCAACTCTCCAGGATTAAGGGATTCTTCCTTCAGCTAAAGCATGCATGTGGAACCCAGAGTATGATCAACCGTGTGATCGGGAGACGTCTTCAAATATGTCTCCGTTCTCGTCCCCTGGTACTCGGGTGCAACATTCCAGACACTTTACTAACACTCTCCCGACTTGGAGAGTCAGTGCCTTTAACCTCCTGTTTGGCCCAGTTTGCAATTTCTGCGGAAGATGAACAGGAATAGGGAGAACCAATGAGAGACTAGCTGGAGGTGTCTGGACGGGCAAATTTAACTCTCATTTCCCACCAGGAAGAGGAATTAACCAAAGGCTCGGCGTGCCGTGCCGGAACCGGATTAGGGCCTGAAGCAATCCTGCGGTGTTGCGGCCAGCTCACAAGAAAGCGAGTTGAAGAAAGGAGCTCAGGGGCACTGTAATTCACAAACCTGCAGAGTTATAAATGACAGCTATCGTCCAAAAATATACTGAAGTAAGGCTGCCAAGAGGACTTGAAAGCGGGGCAGAATTGCAGGAAACCGATTTCAGGAGGTAGACTGGAATTGCATTGAAAGCATAGGAAAAGAGGCAGAACGTCCACAATGATGCACTTGGCCCAAAAGGGCGTATGCGTTTTTTCCTGAATATATTCAGGAAAAAACGCATACGCCCTTTTTGGCCAACCAAGCAAGCTTGCAAAGGAAATCTGCACTACAATGAAGTCTCACTTCCCCCCGGTCAAAAGGGCCATCTGAAAAAAGTGTAAAATCCAGAAAGGCAGGACAGGCCATGGAGAACTGGGAGCCTTGTTATGCTGATGGGCGGGATGTAAATTTCTAAGAGCCAATCGGGAGAATGTATGGTGTTTCCTGAAACATCTAAAAAACAAAGCAACAGAGCCTAGGGCACTTCCACTTATGGTCCTATAGCTTAGGGAAATGAAAATCAAAAAGACACAGCCACCCCAAAGTTTGGGACGGCTCTGTTTACAAGAACCTCGTTTACGGTACAAGTTCAATATCGCAGAAAGTGAAAAATGGATGAAGAAGTTGTGGTACTTACGTACAATGCAATATCACTCAGCAATGACATCTATGTCATCAGGCCCGTAGCAGCATAATGAGTGGATTCAGGTATGATGATTCTAACTGAAAGAAGTCACACAGAAAAAGAAACATCATAAGATATCACTAATACACGGAATGTAAACTTGGCTACACAGGAACTGGATTACAAAACAGAACGGGGTCTCAAATTTAGAAAACCAACTTATGCTTGCTTAAGGGGAAAGGTGAGTTGGGGTGCTGCATAAAACCAGAGATTGAAATGAGCACAGATAAAGTTCCTTAAGCCAAATATGGAATAGACAAGAGCTACTCCTTGCTCAACGAAATGGACTCAACACCCCATATTAAACGCCTAAGAATGTACCTGACTAGTAAGTATCTTAAAACCTATGGATTGCTATGTCTCCGAAAGAGAATCAAGCGTGTGTACAGGGGCATAAACGCAGCAGTGATAGGATTGGAGAGGTTCGGTGAGCAAATGAAGACCCTTTGAAGTCAAATTGCATGGTACCCATTCCACGGGTCTCAACTCTCCAGGTTTAAGGGATTCTTCCTTCAGCTAAAACATGCATGTGGAACCCAGAGTATGATCAACCGTGTGATCGGGAGACGTGTTCAAATATGTCTCCGTTCTCGTCCCCTGGTACTCGGGTGCAACATTCCAGACGCTTTACTAACACTCTCCCGACTTGGAGAGTCAGTGCCTTTAACCTCCTGTTTGGCCCAGTTTGCAATTTCTGCGGAAGATGAACAGGAATAGGGAGAACCAATGAGAGACTAGCTGGAGGTGTCTGGACGGGCAAATTTAACTCTCATTTCCCACCAGGAAGAGGAATTAACCAAAGGCTCAGCGTGCCGTGCCGGAACCACATTAGGGCCTGAAGCAATCCTGCGGTGTTGTGTCCAGCTCACAAGAAAGCGAGTTGAAGAAAGGAGCTCAGGGGCACTGTAATTCACAAACCTGCAGAGTTATAAATGACAGCTATCGTCCAAAAATATACTGAAGTAAGGCTGCCAAGAGGACTTGAAAGCAGGGCAGAATTGCAGGAAACCGATTTCAGGAGGTAGACTGGAATTGCATTGAAAGCATAGGAAAAGAGGCAGAACGTCCACAATGATGCACTTGGCCAAATAGAGCGTATGCCTTTTTTCCTGAATATATTCAGGAAAAAACGCATACGCCCTTTTTGGCCAACCAAGCAAGCTTGCAAAGGAAATCTGCACTACAATGAAGTCTCACTTCCCCCCGGTCAAAAGGGCCATCTGAAAAAAGTGTAAAATCCAGAAAGGCAGGACAGGCCATGGAGAACTGGGAGCCTTGTTATGCTGATGGGCGGGATGTAAATTGCCAACAGCCACTCGGGAGAAGTGTATGGTGTTTCCTGAAACATCTAAAAAACAAAGCAACAGAGCCTAGGGCACTTCCACTTATGGTCCAATAGCTTAGGGAAATGAAAATCAAAAAGACACAGCCACCCCAAAGTTTGGGACGGCTCTGTTTACAAGAACCTCGTTTACGTTACAAGTTCAATATCGCAGAAAGTGAAAAATGGATGAAGAAGTTGTGGTACTTACGTACAATGCAATATCACTCAGCAATGACATCTCTGTCATCAGGCCCGTAGCAGCATAATGAGTGGATTCAGGTATGATGATTCTAACTGAAAGAAGTCACACAGAAAAAGAAACATCATAAGATATCACTAATACACGGAATGTAAACTTGGCTACACAGGAACTGGATTACAAAACAGAACAGGGTCTCAAATTTAGAAAACCAACTTATGCTTGCTTAAGGGGAAAGGTGAGTTGGGGTGCTGCATAAAACCAGAGATTGAAATGAGCACAGATAAAGTTCCTTAAGCCAAATATGGAATAGACAAGAGCTACTCCTTGCTCAACGAAATGGACTCAACACCCCATATTAAACGCCTAAGAATGTACCTGACTAGTAAGTATCTTGAAACCTATGGATTGCTATGTCTCCGAAAGAGAATCAAGCGTGTGTACAGGGGCATAAACGCAGCAGTGATAGGATTGGAGAGGTTTGGTGAGCAAATGAAGACCCTTTGAAGTCATATTGCATGGTACCCATTCCACGGGTCTCAACTCTCCAGGTTTATGGGATTCTTCCTTCAGCTAAAACATGCATGTGGAACCCAGAGTATGATCAACCGTGTGATCGGGAGACGTCTTCAAATATGTCTCCGTTCTCGTCCCCTGGTACTCGGGTGCAACATTCCAGACACTTTACTAACACTCTCCCGACTTGGAGAGTCAGTGCCTTTAACCTCCTGTTTGGCCCAGTTTGCAATTTCTGCGGAAGATGAACAGGAATAGGGAGAACCAATGAGAGACTAGCTGGAGGTGTCTGGACGGGCAAATTTAACTCTCATTTCCCACCAGGAAGAGGAATTAACCAAAGGCTCAGCGTGCCGTGCCGGAACCGGATTAGGGCCTGAAGCAATCCTGCGGTGTTGCGGCCAGCTCACAAGAAAGCGAGTTGAAGAAAGGAGCTCAGGGGCACTGTAATTCACAAACCTGCAGAGTTATAAATGACAGCTATCGTCCAAAAATATACTGAAGTAAGGCTGCCAAGAGGACTTGAAAGCGGGGCAGAATTGCAGGAAACCGATTTCAGGAGGTAGACTGGAATTGCATTGAAAGCATAGGAAAAGAGGCAGAACGTCCACAATGATGCACTTGGCCAAAAAGGGCGTATGCGTTTTTTCCTGAATATATTCAGGAAAAAACGCATACGCCCTTTTTGGCCAACCAAGCAAGCTTGCAAAGGAAATCTGCACTACAATGAAGTCTCACTTCCCCCCGGTCAAAAGGGCCATCTGAAAAAAGTGTAAAATCCAGAAAGGCAGGACAGGCCATGGAGAACTGGGAGCCTTGTTATGCTGATGGGCGGGATGTAAATTGCTAAGAGCCAATCGGGAGAATGTATGGTGTTTCCTGAAACATCTAAAAAACAAAGCAACAGAGCCTAGGGCACTTCCACTTATGGTCCTATAGCTTAGGGAAATGAAAATCAAAAAGACACAGCCACCCCAAAGTTTGGGACGGCTCTGTTTACAAGAACCTCGTTTACGGTACAAGTTCAATATCGCAGAAAGTGAAAAATGGATGAAGAAGTTGTGGTACTTACGTACAATGCAATATCACTCAGCAATGACATCTATGTCATCAGGCCCGTAACAGCATAATGAGTGGATTCAGGTATGATGATTCTAACTGAAAGAAGTCACACAGAAAAAGAAACATCATAAGATATCACTAATACACGGAATGTAAACTTGGCTACACAGGAACTGGATTACAAAACAGAACGGGGTCTCAAATTTAGAAAACCAACTTATGCTTGCTTAAGGGGAAAGGTGAGTTGGGGTGCTGCATAAAACCAGAGATTGAAATGAGCACAGATAAAGTTCCTTAAGCCAAATATGGAATAGACAAGAGCTACTCCTTGCTCAACGAAATGGACTCAACACCCCATATTAAACGCCTAAGAATGTACCTGACTAGTAAGTATCTTAAAACCTATGGATTGCTATGTCTCCGAAAGAGAATCAAGCGTGTGTACAGGGGCATAAACGCAGCAGTGATAGGATTGGAGAGGTTCGGTGAGCAAATGAAGACCCTTTGAAGTCATATTGCATGGTACCCATTCCACGGGTCTCAACTCTCCAGGTTTAAGGGATTCTTCCTTCAGCTAAAACATGCATGTGGAACCCAGAGTATGATCAACCGTGTGATCGGGAGACGTGTTCAAATATGTCTCCGTTCTCGTCCCCTGGTACTCGGGTGCAACATTCCAGACGCTTTACTAACACTCTCCCGACTTGGAGAGTCAGTGCCTTTAACCTCCTGTTTGGCCCAGTTTGCAATTTCTGCGGAAGATGAACAGGAATAGGGAGAACCAATGAGAGACTAGCTGGAGGTGTCTGGACGGGCAAATTTAACTCTCATTTCCCACCAGGAAGAGGAATTAACCAAAGGCTCAGCGTGCCGTGCCGGAACCACATTAGGGCCTGAAGCAATCCTGCGGTGTTGTGTCCAGCTCACAAGAAAGCGAGTTGAAGAAAGGAGCTCAGGGGCACTGTAATTCACAAACCTGCAGAGTTATAAATGACAGCTATCGTCCAAAAATATACTGAAGTAAGGCTGCCAAGAGGACTTGAAAGCAGGGCAGAATTGCAGGAAACCGATTTCAGGAGGTAGACTGGAATTGCATTGAAAGCATAGGAAAAGAGGCAGAACGTCCACAATGATGCACTTGGCCAAATAGAGCGTATGCCTTTTTTCCTGAATATATTCAGGAAAAAACGCATACGCCCTTTTTGGCCAACCAAGCAAGCTTGCAAAGGAAATCTGCACTACAATGAAGTCTCACTTCCCCCCGGTCAAAAGGGCCATCTGAAAAAAGTGTAAAATCCAGAAAGGCAGGACAGGCCATGGAGAACTGGGAGCCTTGTTATGCTGATGGGCGGGATGTAAATTGCCAATAGCCACTCGGGAGAAGTGTATGGTGTTTCCTGAAACATCTAAAAAACAAAGCAACAGAGCCTAGGGCACTTCCACTTATGGTCCAATAGCTTAGGGAAATGAAAATCAAAAAGACACAGCCACCCCAAAGTTTGGGACGGCTCTGTTTACAAGAACCTCGTTTACGGTACAAGTTCAATATCGCAGAAAGTGAAAAATGGATGAAGAAGTTGTGGTACTTACGTACAATGCAATATCACTCAGCAATGACATCTATGTCATCAGGCCCGTAGCAGCATAATGAGTGGATTCAGGTATGATGATTCTAACTGAAAGAAGTCACACAGAAAAAGAAACATCATAAGATATCACTAATACACGGAATGTAAACTTGGCTACACAGGAACTGGATTACAAAACAGAACAGGGTCTCAAATTTAGAAAACCAACTTATGCTTGCTTAAGGGGAAAGGTGAGTTGGGGTGCTGCATAAAACCAGAGATTGAAATGAGCACAGATAAAGTTCCTTAAGCCAAATATGGAATAGACAAGAGCTACTCCTTGCTCAACGAAATGGACTCAACACCCCATATTAAACGCCTAAGAATGTACCTGACTAGTAAGTATCTTAAAACCTATGGATTGCTATGTCTCCGAAAGAGAATCAAGCGTGTGTACAGGGGCATAAACGCAGCAGTGATAGGATTGGAGAGGTTTGGTGAGCAAATGAAGACCCTTTGAAGTCATATTGCATGGTACCCATTCCACGGGTCTCAACTCTCCAGGTTTAAGGGATTCTTCCTTCAGCTAAAACATGCATGTGGAACCCAGAGTATGATCAACCGTGTGATCGGGAGACGTCTTCAAATATGTCTCCGTTCTCGTCCCCTGGTACTCGGGTGCAACATTCCAGACGCTTTACTAACACTCTCCCGACTTGGAGAGTCAGTGCCTTTAACCTCCTGTTTGGCCCAGTTTGCAATTTCTGCGGAAGATGAACAGGAATAGGGAGAACCAATGAGAGACTAGCTGGAGGTGTCTGGACGGGCAAATTTAACTCTCATTTCCCACCAGGAAGAGGAATTAACCAAAGGCTCAGCGTGCCGTGCCGGAACCGGATTAGGGCCTGAAGCAATCCTGCGGTGTTGCGGCCAGCTCACAAGAAAGCGAGTTGAAGAAAGGAGCTCAGGGGCACTGTAATTCACAAACCTGCAGAGTTATAAATGACAGCTATCGTCCAAAAATATACTGAAGTAAGGCTGCCAAGAGGACTTGAAAGCGGGGCAGAATTGCAGGAAACCGATTTCAGGAGGTAGACTGGAATTGCATTGAAAGCATAGGAAAAGAGGCAGAACGTCCACAATGATGCACTTGGCCAAAAAGGGCGTATGCGTTTTTTCCTGAATATATGCAGGAAAAAACGCATACGCCCTTTTTGGCCAACCAAGCAAGCTTGCAAAGGAAATCTGCACTACAATGAAGTCTCACTTCCCCCCGGTCAAAAGGGCCATCTGAAAAAAGTGTAAAATCCAGAAAGGCAGGACAGGCCATGGAGAACTGGGAGCCTTGTTATGCTGATGGGCGGGATGTAAATTGCTAAGAGCCAATCGGGAGAATGTATGGTGTTTCCTGAAACATCTAAAAAACAAAGCAACAGAGCCTAGGGCACTTCCACTTATGGTCCTATAGCTTAGGGAAATGAAAATCAAAAAGACACAGCCACCCCAAAGTTTGGGACGGCTCTGTTTACAAGAACCTCGTTTACGGTACAAGTTCAATATCGCAGAAAGTGAAAAATGGATGAAGAAGTTGTGGTACTTACGTACAATGCAATATCACTCAGCAATGACATCTATGTCATCAGGCCCGTAGCAGCATAATGAGTGGATTCAGGTATGATGATTCTAACTGAAAGAAGTCACACAGAAAAAGAAACATCATAAGATATCACTAATACACGGAATGTAAACTTGGCTACACAGGAACTGGATTACAAAACAGAACGGGGTCTCAAATTTAGAAAACCAACTTATGCTTGCTTAAGGGGAAAGGTGAGTTGGGGTGCTGCATAAAACCAGAGATTGAAATGAGCACAGATAAAGTTCCTTAAGCCAAATATGGAATAGACAAGAGCTACTCCTTGCTCAACGAAATGGACTCAACACCCCATATTAAACGCCTAAGAATGTACCTGACTAGTAAGTATCTTAAAACCTATGGATTGCTATGTCTCCGAAAGAGAATCAAGCGTGTGTACAGGGGCATAAACGCAGCAGTGATAGGATTGGAGAGGTTCGGTGAGCAAATGAAGACCCTTTGAAGTCATATTGCATGGTACCCATTCCACGGGTCTCAACTCTCCAGGTTTAAGGGATTCTTCCTTCAGCTAAAACATGCATGTGGAACCCAGAGTATGATCAACCGTGTGATCGGGAGACGTGTTCAAATATGTCTCCGTTCTCGTCCCCTGGTACTCGGGTGCAACATTCCAGACGCTTTACTAACACTCTCCCGACTTGGAGAGTCAGTGCCTTTAACCTCCTGTTTGGCCCAGTTTGCAATTTCTGCGGAAGATGAACAGGAATAGGGAGAACCAATGAGAGACTAGCTGGAGGTGTCTGGACGGGCAAATTTAACTCTCATTTCCCAGCAGGAAGAGGAATTAACCAAAGGCTCAGCGTGCCGTGCCGGAACCACATTAGGGCCTGAAGCAATCCTGCGGTGTTGTGGCCAGCTCACAAGAAAGTGAGTTGAAGAAAGGAGCTCAGGGGCACTGTAATTCACAAACCTGCAGAGTTATAAATGACAGCTATCGTCCAAAAATATACTGAAGTAAGGCTGCCAAGAGGACTTGAAAGCGGGGCAGAATTGCATGAAACCGATTTCAGGAGGTAGACTGGAATTGCATTGAAAGCATAGGAAAAGAGGCAGAACGTCCACAATGATGCACTTGGCCAAATAGAGCGTATGCCTTTTTTCCTGAATATATTCAGGAAAAAAGGCATACGCCCTTTTTGGCCAACCAAGCAAGCTTGCAAAGGAAATCTGCACTACAATGAAGTCTCACTTCCCCCCGGTCAAAAGGGCCATCTGAAAAAAGTGTAAAATCCAGAAAGGCAGGACAGGCCATGGAGAACTGGGAGCCTTGTTATGCTGATGGGCGGGATGTAAATTGCCAACAGCCACTCGGGAGAAGTGTATGGTGTTTCCTGAAACATCTAAAAAACAAAGCAACAGAGCCTAGGGCACTTCCACTTATGGTCCAATAGCTTAGGGAAATGAAAATCAAAAAGACACAGCCACCCCAAAGTTTGGGACGGCTCTGTTTACAAGAACCTCGTTTACGGTACAAGTTCAATATCACAGAAAGTGAAAAATGGATGAAGAAGTTGTGCTACTTACGTACAATGCAATATCTCTCAGCAATGACATCTATGTCATCAGGCCCGTAGCAGCATAATGAGTGGATTCAGGTATGATGATTCTAACTGAAAGAAGTCACACAGAAAAAGAAACATCATAAGATATCACTAATACACGGAATGTAAACTTGGCTACACAGGAACTGGATTACAAAACAGAACAGGGTCTCAAATTTAGAAAACCAACTTATGCTTGCTTAAGGGGAAAGGTGAGTTGGGGTGCTGCATAAAACCAGAGATTGAAATGAGCACAGATAAAGTTCCTTAAGCCAAATATGGAATAGACAAGAGCTACTCCTTGCTCAACGAAATGGACTCAACACCCCATATTAAACGCCTAAGAATGTACCTGACTAGTAAGTATCTTAAAACCTATGGATTGCTATGTCTCCGAAAGAGAATCAAGCGTGTGTACAGGGGCATAAACGCAGCAGTGATAGGATTGGAGAGGTTCGGTGAGCAAATGAAGACCCTTTGAAGTCATATTGCATGGTACCCATTCCACGGGTCTCAACTCTCCAGGTTTAAGGGATTCTTCCTTCAGCTAAAACATGCATGTGGAACCCAGAGTATGATCAACCGTGTGATCGGGAGACGTGTTCAAATATGTCTCCGTTCTCGTCCCCTGGTACTCGGGTGCAACATTCCAGACGCTTTACTAACACTCTCCCGACTTGGAGAGTCAGTGCCTTTAACCTCCTGTTTGGCCCAGTTTGCAATTTCTGCGGAAGATGAACAGGAATAGGGAGAACCAATGAGAGACTAGCTGGAGGTGTCTGGACGGGCAAATTTAACTCTCATTTCCCACCAGGAAGAGGAATTAACCAAAGGCTCAGCGTGCCGTGCCGGAACCAGATTAGGGCCTGAAGCAATCCTGCTGTGTTGCGGCCAGCTCACAAGAAAGCGAGTTGAAGAAAGGAGCTCAGGGGCACTGTAATTCACAAACCTGCAGAGTTATAAATGACAGCTATCGTCCAAAAATATACTGAAGTAAGGCTGCCAAGCGGACTTGAAAGCGGGGCAGAATTGCAGGAAACCGATTTCGGGAGGTAGACTGGAATTGCATTGAAAGCATAGGAAAAGAGGCAGAACGTCCACAATGATGCACTTGGCCAAAAAGGGCGTATGCGTTTTTTCCTGAATATATTCAGGAAAAAACGCATACGCCCTTTTTGGCCAACCAAGCAAGCTTGCAAAGGAAATCTGCACTACAATGAAGTCTCACTTCCCCCCGGTCAAAAGGGCCATCTGAAAAAAGTGTAAAATCCAGAAAGGCAGGACAGGCCATGGAGAACTGGGAGCCTTGTTATGCTGATGGGCGGGATGTAAATTGCCAACAGCCACTCGGGAGAAGTGTATGGTGTTTCCTGAAACATCTAAAAAACAAAGCAACAGAGCCTAGGGCACTTCCACTTATGGTCCTTTAGCTTAGGGAAATGAAAATCAAAATGACACAGCCATCCCAATATCTGGGAAGGCTCTGTTTACAAGAACCTCGTTTACGGTACAAGTTCAATATCGCAGAAAGTGAAAAATGGATGAAGAAGTTGTGGTACTTACGTACAATGCAATATCACTCAGGAATGACATCTATGTCATCAGGCCCATAGCAGCATAATGAGTGGATTCAGGTATGATGATTCTAACTGAAAGAAGTCACACAGAAAAAGAAACATCATTAGATATCACTAACTCACGGAATGTAAACTTGGCTACACAGGAACAGGATTACAAAACAGAACAGGGTCTCAAATTGAGAAAACCAACTTATGCTTGCTTAGGGGGAAAGGTGAGTTGGGGTGCTGCATAAATCCAGAGATTGAAATGAGCACAGATAAAGTTCCTTAAGCCAAATATGGAATAGACAAGAGCTACTCCTTGCTCAACGAAATGGACTCAACACCCCATATTAAACGCCTAAGAATGTACCTGACTAGTAAGTATCTTAAAACCTATGGATTGCTATGTCTCCGAAAGGGAATCAAGCGTGTGTACAGGGGCATAAACGCAGCAGTGATAGGATTGGAGAGGTTCGGTGAGCAAATGAAGACCCTTTGAAGTCATATTGCATGGTACCCATTCCACGGGTCTCAACTCTCCAGGTTTAAGGGATTCTTCCTTCAGCTAAAACATGCATGTGGAGCCCAGAGTATGATCAACCATGTGATCGGGAGACGTGTTCAAATATGTCTCCGTTCTCGACCCCTGGTACTCGGGTGCAACATTCCAGACGCTTTACTAACACTCTCCCGACTTGGAGAGTCAGTGCCTTTAACCTCCTGTTTGGCCCAGTTTGCAATTTCTGCGGAAGATGAACAGGAATAGGGAGAACCAATGAGAGACTAGCTGGAGGTGTCTGGACGGGCAAATTTAACTCTCATTTCCCACCAGGAAGAGGAATTAACCAAAGGCTCAGCGTGCTATGCTGGAACCAGATTAGGGCCTGAAGCAATCCCGCAGTGTTGCGGCCAGCTCACAAGAAAGCGAGTTGAAGAAAGGAGCTCAGGGGCACTGTAATTCACAAACCTGCAGAGTTATAAATGACAGCTATCGTCCAAAAATATACTGAAGTAAGGCTGCCAAGAGGACTTGAAAGCGGGGCCGAATTGCAGGAAACCGATTTCGGGAGGTAGACTGGAATTGCATTGAAAGCATAGGAAAAGAGGCAGAACGTCCACAATGATGCACTTGGCCAAAAAGGGCGTATGCGTTTTTTCCTGAATATATTCAGGAAAAAACGCATACGCCCTTTTTGGCCAACCAAGCAAGCTTGCAAAGGAAATCTGCACTACAATGAAGTCTCACTTCCCCCCGGTCAAAAGGGCCATCTGAAAAAAGTGTAAAATCCAGAAAGGCAGGACAGGCCATGGAGAACTGGGAGCCTTGTTATGCTGATGGGCGGGATGTAAATTGCCAACAGCCACTCGGGAGAAGTGTATGGTGTTTCCTGAAACATCTAAAAAACAAAGCAACAGAGCCTAGGGCACTTCCACTTATGGTCCTATAGCTTAGGGAAATGAAAATCAAAAAGACACAGCCACCCCAAAGTCTGGGAAGGCTCTGTTTACAAGAACCTCGTTTACGGTACAAGTTCAATATCGCAGAAAGTGAAAAATGGATGAAGAAGTTGTGGTACTTACGTACAATGCAATATCACTCAGCAATGACATCTATGTCATCAGGCCCATAGCAGCATAATGAGTGGATTCAGGTATGATGATTCTAACTGAAAGAAGTCACACAGAAAAAGAAACATCATAAGATATCACTAATACACGGAATGTAAACTTGGCTACACAGGAACAGGATTACAAAACAGAACAGGGTCTCAAATTTAGAAAACCAACTTATGCTTGCTTAAGGGGAAAGGTGAGTTGGGGTGCTGCATAAAACCAGAGATTGAAATGAGCACAGATAAAGTTCCTTAAGTTAAATATGGAATAGACAAGAGCTACTCCTTGCTCAACGAAATGGACTCAACACCCCATATTAAACGCCTAAGAATGTACCTGACTAGTAAGTATCTTAAAACCTATGGATTGCTATGTCTCCGAAAGAGAATCAAGCATGTGTACAGGGGCATAAACGCAGCAGTGATAGGATTGGAGAGGTTCGGTGAGCAAATGAAGACCCTTTGAAGTCATATTGCATGGTACCCATTCCACGGGTCTCAACTCTCCAGGTTTAGAGGATTATTCCTTCAGCTAAAACATGCATGTGGAACCCAGAGTATGATCAACCGTGTGATCGGGAGACGTGTTCAAATGTCTCCGTTCTCATCCCCTGGTACTCGGGTGCAACATTCCAGACGCTTTACTAACACTCTCCCGACATGGAGAGTCAGTGCCTTTAAACTCCTGTTTGGCCCAGTTTGCAATTTCTGCGGAAGATGAACAGGAATAGGGAGAACCAATGAGAGACTAGCTGGAGGTGTCTGGACGGGCAAATTTAACTCTCATTTCCCACCAGGAAGAGGAATTAACCAAAGGCTCAGCGTGCCGTGCCGGAACCACATGAGGGCCTGAAGCAATCCTGCGGTGTTGCGGCCAGCTCACAAGAAAGCGAGTTGAAGAAAGGAGCTCAGGGGCACTGTAATTCACAAACCTGCAGAGTTATAAATGACAGCTATCGTCCAAAAATATACTGAAGTAAGCCTGCCAAGAGGACTTGAAAGCGGGGCCGAATTGCAGGAAACCGATTTCAGGAGGTAGACTGGAATTGCATTGAAAGCATAGGAAAAGAGGCAGAACGTCCACAATGATGCACTTGGCCAAAAAGGGCGTATGCGTTTTTTCCTGAATATATTCAGGAAAAATCGCATACGCCCTTTTTGGCCAACCAAGCAAGCTTGCAAAGGAAATCTGCACTACAATGAAGTCTCACTTCCCCCCGGTCAAAAGGGCCATCTGAAAAAAGTGTAAAATCCAGAAAGGCAGGACAGGCCATGGAGAACTGGGAGCCTTGTTATGCTGATGGGCGGGATGTAAATTGCTAACAGCCAATCGGGAGAAGTGTATGGTGTTTCCTGAAACATCTAAAAAACAAAGCAACAGAGCCTAGGGCACTTCCACTTATGGTCCTATAGCTTAGGGAAATGAAAATCAAAAAGACACAGCCACCCCAAAGTTTGGGACGGCTCTGTTTACAAGAACCTCGTTTACGGTACAAGTTCAATATCGCAGAAAGTGAAAAATGGATGAAGAAGTTGTGGTACTTACGTACAATGCAATATCACTCAGCAATGACATCTATGTCATCAGGCCTGTAGCAGCATAATGAGTGCATTCAGGTATGATGATTCTAACTGAAATAAGTCACGCAGAAAAAGAAACATCATAAGCTATCTCTAATACACGAAATGTAAACTTGGCTACACAGGAACTGGATTACAAAACAGAACAGGGTCTCAAATTTAGAAAACCAACTTATGCTTGCTTAAGGGGAAAGGTGAGTTGGGGTGCTGCATAAAACCAGAGATTGAAATGAGCACAGATAAAGTTCCTTAAGCCAAATATGGAATAGACAAGAGCTACTCCTTGCTCAACGAAATGGACTCAACACCCCATATTAAACGCCTAAGAATGTACCTGACTAGTAAGTATCTTAAAACCTATGGATTGCTATGTCTCCGAAAGAGAATCAATCGTGTGTACAGGGGAATAAACACAGCAGTGATAGGATTGGAGAGGTTCGGTGAGCAAATGAAGACCCTTTGAAGTCATATTGCACGGTACCCATTCCACGGGTCTCAACTCTCCAGGTTTAGAGGATTATTCCTTCAGCTAAAACATGCATGTGGAACCCAGAGTATGATCAACCGTGTGATCGGGAGACGTGTTCAAATATGTCTCCGTTCTCGTCCCTGGTACTCGGGTGCAACATTCCAGATGCTTTACTAACACTCTCCCGACATGGAGAGTCAGTGCCTTTAACCTCCTGTTTGGCCCAGTTTGCAATTTCTGCGGAAGATGAACAGGAATATGGAGAACCAATGAGAGACTAGCTGGAGGTGTCTGGACGGGCAAATTTAACTCTCATTTCCCACCAGGAAGAGGAATTAACCAAAGGCTCAGCGTGCCGTGCCGGAACCAGATTAGGGCCTGAAGCAATCCTGCGGTGTTGCGGCCAGCTCACAAGAAAGCGAGTTGAAGAAAGGAGCTCAGGGGCACTTTAATTCACAAATCTGCAGAGTTATAAATGACAGCTATCGTCCAAAAATATACTGAAGTAAGGCTGCCAAGAGGACTTGAAAGCGGGGCCGAATTGCAGGAAACCGATTTCAGGAGGTAGACTGGAATTGCATTGAAAGCATAGGAAAAGAGGCAGAACGTCCACAATGATGCACTTGGCCAAAAAGGGCGTATGCGTTTTTCCTGAATATATTCAGGAAAAAACGCATACGCCCTTTTTGGCCAACCAAGCAAGCTTGCAAAGGAAATCTGCACTACAATGAAGTCTCACTTCCCCCCGGTCAAAAGGGCCATCTGAAAAAAGTGTAAAATCCAGAAAGGCAGGACAGGCCATGGAGAACTGGGAGCCTTGTTATGCTGATGGGCGGGATGTAAATTGCCAACAGCCACTCGGGAGAAGTGTATGGTGTTTCCTGAAACATATAAAAAACAGAGCAACAGAGCCTAGGGCACTTCCACTTATGGTCCTATAGCTTAGGGAAATGAAAATCAAAAAGACACAGTCACCCCAATGTTTGGGACGCCTCTGTTTACAAGAACCTCGTTTACGGTACAAGTTCAATATCGCAGAAAGTGAAAAATGGATGAAGAAGTTGTGGTACTTACGTACAATGCAATATCACTCAGCAATGACATCTATGTCATCAGGTCCGTAGCAGCATAATGAGTGGATTCAGGTATGATGATTCTAACTGAAATAAGTCACGCAGAAAAAGGAACATCATAAGCTATCACTAATACACGGAATGTAAACTTGGCTACACAGGAACTGGATTACAAAACAGAACAGGGTCTCAAATTTAGAAAACCAACTTATGCTTGCTTAAGGGGAAAGGTGAGTTGGGGTGCTGCATAAAACCAGAGATTGAAATGAGCACAGATAAAGTTCCTTAAGCCAAATATGGAATAGACAAGAGCTACTCCTTGCTCAACGAAATGGACTCAACACCCCATATTAAACGCCTAAGAATGTACCTGACTAGTAAGTATCTTAAAACCTATGGATTGCTATGTCTCTGAAAGAGAATCAAGCGTGTGTACAGGGGCATAAACGCAGCAGTGATAGGATTGGAGAGGTTCGGTGAGCAAATGAAGACCCTTTGAAGTCATATTGCATGGTACCCATTCCACGGGTCTCAACTCTCCAGGTTTAGAGGATTATTCCTTCAGCTAAAACATGCATGTGGAACCCAGAGTATGATCAACCGTGTGATCGGGAGACGTGTACAAATGTCTCCGTTCTCATCCCCTGGTACTCGGGTGCAACATTCCAGACGCTTTACTAACACTCTCCCGACTTGGAGAGTCAGTGCCTTTAAACTCCTGTTTGGCCCAGTTTGCAATTTCTGCGGAAGATGAACAGGAATAGGGAGAACCAATGAGAGACTAGCTGGAGGTGTCTGGACGGGCAAATTTAACTCTCATTTCCCAACAGGAAGAGGAATTAACCAAAGGCTCAGCGTGCCGTGCCGGAACCACATGAGGGCCTGAAGCAATCCTGCGGTGTTGCGGCCAGCTCACAAGAAAGCGAGTTGAAGAAAGGAGCTCAGGGGCACTGTAATTCACAAACCTGCAGAGTTATAAATGACAGCTATCGTCCAAAAATATACTGAAGTAAGGCTGCCAAGAGGACTTGAAAGCGGGGCCGAATTGCAGGAAACCGATTTCAGGAGGTAGACTGGAATTGCATTGAAAGCATAGGAAAAGAGGCAGAACGTCCACAATGATGCACTTGGCCAAAAAGGGCGTATGCGTTTTTTCCTGAATATATTCAGGAAAAAACGCATACGCCCTTTTTGGCCAACCAAGCAAGCTTGCAAAGGAAATCTGCACTACAATGAAGTCTCACTTCCCCCCGGTCAAAAGGGCCATCTGAAAAAAGTGTAAAATCCAGAAAGGCAGGACAGGCCATGGAGAACTGGGAGCCTTGTTATGCTGATGGGCGGGATGTAAATTGCTAACAGCCAATCGGGAGAAGTGTATGGTGTTTCCTGAAACATCTAAAAAACAAAGCAACAGAGCCTAGGGCACTTCCACTTATGGTCCTATAGCTTAGGGAAATGAAAATCAAAAAGACACAGCCACCCCAAAGTTTGGGACGGCTCTGTTTACAAGAACCTCGTTTACGGTACAAGTTCAATATCGCAGAAAGTGAAAAATGGATGAAGAAGTTGTGGTACTTACGTACAATGCAATATCACTCAGCAATGACATCTATGTCATCAGGCCCGTAGCAGCATAATGAGTGCATTCAGGTATGATGATTCTAACTGAAATAAGTCACGCAGAAAAAGAAACATCATAAGCTATCTCTAATACACGGAATGTAAACTTGGCTACACAAGAACTGGATTACAAAACAGAACAGGGTCTCAAATTTAGAAAACCAACTTATGCTTGCTTAAGGGGAAAGGTGAGTTGGGGTGCTGCATAAAACCAGAGATTGAAATGAGCACAGATAAAGTTCCTTAAGCCAAATATGGAATAGACAAGAGCTACTCCTTGCTCAACGAAATGGACTCAACACCCCATATTAAACGCCTAAGAATGTACCTGACTAGTAAGTATCTTAAAACCTATGGATTGCTATGTCTCCGAAAGAGAATCAAGCGTGTGTACAGGGGCATAAACGCAGCAGTGATAGGATTGGAGAGGTTCGGTGAGCAAATGAAGACCCTTTGAAGTCATATTGCACGGTACCCATTCCACGGGTCTCAACTCTCCAGGTTTAGAGGATTATTCCTTCAGCTAAAACATGCATGTGGAACCCAGAGTATGATCAACCGTGTGATCGGGAGACGTGTTCAAATATGTCTCCGTTCTCGTCCCCTGGTACTCGGGTGCAACATTCCAGACGCTTTACTAACACTCTCCCGACATGGAGAGTCAGTGCCTTTAACCTCCTGTTTGGCCCAGTTTGCAATTTCTGCGGAAGATGAACAGGAATAGGGAGAACCAATGAGAGACTAGCTGGAGACGTCTGGACGGGCAAATTTAACTCTCATTTCCCACCAGGAAGAGGAATTAACCAAAGGCTCAGCGTGCCGTGCCGGAACCACATTAGGGCCTGAAGCAATCCTGCGGTGTTGCGGCCAGCTCACAAGAAAGCGAGTTGAAGAAAGGAGCTCAGGGGCACTGTAATTCACAAACCTGCAGAGTTATAAATGACAGCTATCGTCAAAAAATATACTGAAGTAAGGCTGCCAAGAGGACTTGAAAGCGGGGCCAAATTGCAGGAAACCGATTTCAGGAGGTAGACTGGAATTGCATTGAAAGCATAGGAAAAGAGGCAGAACGTCCACAATGATGCACTTGGCCAAAAAGGGCGTATGCGTTTTTTCCTGAATATATTCAGGAAAAAACGCATACGCCCTTTTTGGCCAACCAAGCAAGCTTGCAAAGGAAATCTGCACTACAATGAAGTCTCACTTCCCCCCGGTCAAAAGGGCCATCTGAAAAAAGTGTAAAATCCAGAAAGGCAGGACAGGCCATGGAGAACTGGGAGCCTTGTTATGCTGATGGGCGGGATGTAAATTGCTAACAGCCAATCGGGAGAAGTGTATGGTGTTTCCTGAAACATCTAAAAAACAAAGCAACAGAGCCTAGGGCACTTCCACTTATGGTCCTATAGCTTAGGGAAATGAAAATCAAAAAGACACAGCCACCCCAAAGTTTGGGACGGCTCTGTTTACAAGAACCTCGTTTACGGTACAAGTTCAATATCGCAGAAAGTGAAAAATGGATGAAGAAGTTGTGGTACTTACGTACAATGCAATATCACTCAGCAATGACATCTATGTCATCAGGCCCGTAGCAGCATAATGAGTGGATTCAGGTATGATGATTCTAACTGAAAGAAGTCACACAGAAAAAGAAACATCATAAGATATCACTAATACACGGAATGTAAACTTGGCTACACAGGAACTGGATTACAAAACAGAACAGGGTCTCAAATTTAGAAAACCAACTTATGCTTGCTTAAGGGGAAAGGTGAGTTGGGGTGCTGCATAAAACCAGAGATTGAAATGAGCACAGATAAAGTTCCTTAAGCCAAATATGGAATAGACAAGAGCTACTCCTTGCTCAACGAAATGGACTCAACACCCCATATTAAACGCCTAAGAATGTACCTGACTAGTAAGTATCTTAAAACCTATGGATTGCTAAGTGTCCGAAAGAGAATCAAGCGTGTGTACAGGGGCATAAACGCAGCAGTGGTAGAATTGGAGAGGTTCGGTGAGCAAATGAAGAACCTTTGAAGTCATATTGCACGGTACCCATTCCACGGGTCTCAACTCTCCAGCTTTAAGGGATTCTTCCTTCAGCTAAAACATGCATGTGGAACCCAGAGTATGATCAACCATGTGATCGGGGGACGTGTTCAAATATGTCTCCGTTCTCGTCCCCTGTTTCTCGGGTGCAACATTCCAGACGATTTACTAACACTCTCCCGACTTGGAGAGTCAGTGCCTTTAACCTCCTGTTTGGCCCAGTTTGCAATTTCTGCGGAAGATGAACAGGAATAGGGAGAACCAATGAGAGACTAGCTGGAGGTGCCTGGACGGGCAAATTTAACTCTCATTTCCCACCAGGAAGAGGAATTAACCAAAGGCTCAGCGTGCCGTGCCGGAACCAGATTAGGGCCTGAAGCAATCCTGCGGTGTTGCGGCCAGCTCGCAAGAAAGCAAGTTGAAGAAAGGAGCTCAGGGTCACTGTAATTCACAAACCTGCAGAGTTATAAATGACAGCTATCGTCCAAAAATATACTGAAGTAAGGCTGCCAAGAGGACTTGAAAGCGGGGCAGAATTGCAGGAAACCGAGTTCAGGAGGTAGACTGGAATTGCATTGAAAGCAAAGGAAAAGAGGCAGAACGTCCACAATGATGCACTTGGCCAAAAAGGGCGTATGCGTTTTTTCCTGAATATATTCAGGAAAAAACGCATACGCCCTTTTTGGCCAACCAAGCAAGCTTGCAAAGGAAATCTGCACTACAATGAAGTCTCACATCCCCCCGGTCAAAAGGGCCATCTGAAAAAAGTTTAAAATCCAGAAAGGCAGGACAGGCCATGGAGAACTGGGAGCCTTGTTATGCTGATGGGCGGAATGTAAATTGCCAACAGCCACTCGGGAGAAGTGTATGGTGTTTCCTGACACATCTAAAAAACAAAGCAACAGAGCCTAGGGCACTTCCACTTATGGTCCTATAGCTTAGGGAAATGAAAATCAAAAAGACACAGCCACCCCAAAGTTTGGGACGGCTCTGTTTACAAGAACCTCGTTTACGGTACAAGTTCAATATCGCAGAAAGTGAAAAATGGATGAAGAAGTTGTGGTACTTACGTACAATGCAATATCACTCAGCAATGACATCTATGTCATCAGGCCCGTAGCAGCATAATGAGTGGATTCAGCTATGATGATTCTAACTGAAAGAAGTCACACAGAAAAAGAAACATCATAAGATATCACTAATACACGCAATGTAAACATGGCTACACAGGAACTGGATTACAAAATAGAACAGGGTCTCAAATTTAGAAAACCAACTTATGCTTGCTTAAGGGGAAAGGTGAGTTGGGGTGCTGCATAAAACCAGAGATTGAAATGAGCACAGATAAAGTTCCTTAAGCCAAATATGGAATAGACAAGAGCTACTCCTTGCTCAATGAAATGGACTTAACACCCCATATTAAACGCCTAAGAATGTACCTGACTAGTTTCTTAAAACCTATGGATTGCTATGTCTCCGAAAGGGAATCAAGCGTGTGTAGAGGGGAATAAACGCAGCAGTGATAGGATTGGAGAGGTTCGGTGAGCAAATGAAGACCCTTTGAAGTCATATTGCATGGTACCCATTCCACGGGTCTCAACTCTCCAGGTTTAAGGGATTCTTCCTTCAGCTAAAACATGCATGTGGAACCCAGAGTATGATCAACCGTGTGATCGGGAGACGTGTTCAAATATGTCTCCGTTCTCGTCCCCTGGTACTCGGGTGCAACATTCCAGATGCTTTACTAACACTCTCCCGACTTGGAGAGTCAGTGCCTTTAACCTCCTGTTTGGCCCAGTGTGCAATTTCTGCGGAAGATGAACAGGAATAGGGAGAACCAATGAGAGACTAGCTGGAGGTGTCTGGACGGGCAAATTTAACTCTCATTTCCCACCAGGAAGAGGAATTAACCAAAGGCTCAGCGTGCCGTGCGGGAACCAGATTAGGGCCTGAAGCAATCCTGCGGTGTTGCGGCCAGTTCACAAAAAAGCGAGTTGAAGAAAGGAGCTCAGGGGCACTGTAATTCACAAACCTGCAGAGTTATAAATGACAGCTATCGTCCAAAAATATACTGAAGTAAGGCTGCAAAGAGGACTTGAAAGCGGGGCAGAATTGCAGGAAACCGATTTCAGGAGGTATACTGGAATTGCATTTAAAGCATAGGAAAAGAGGCAGAACGTCCACAATGATGCACTTGGCCAAAAAGGGCGTATGCGTTTTTTCCTATTCAGGAAAAAACGCATACGCCCTTTTTGGCCAACCAAGCAAGCTTGCAAAGGAAATCTGCACTACAATGAAGTCTCACTTCCCCCCGGTCAAAAGGGCCATCTGAAAAAAGTGTAAAATCCAGAAAGGCAGGACAGGCCATGGAGAACTGGGAGCCTTGTTATGCTGATGGGCGGGATGTAAATTGCCAACAGTCACTAGGCAGAAGTGTATGGTGTTTCCTGAAACATCTAAAAAACAAAGCAACAGAGCCTAGGGCACTTCCACTTATGGTCCTATAGCTTAAGGAAATTAAAATCAAAAAGACACAGCCACCCCAAAGTTTGGGACGGCTCTGTATACAAGAACCTCGTTTATGGTACAAGTTCAATATCGCAGAAAGTGAAAAATGGATGAAGAAGTTTGGTACTTACGTACAATGCAATATCACTCAGCAATGACATCTATGTCATCAGGCCCGTAGCAGCATAATGAGTGCATTCAGGTATGATGATTCTAACTGAAATAAGTCACACAGAAAAAGAAACATCATAAGATATCACTAATACACGGAATGTAAACTTGGCTACACAGGAACTGGATTACAAAACAGAACAGGGTCTCAAATTTAGAAAACCAACTTATGCTTGCTTAAGGGGAAAGGTGAGTTGGGGTGCTGCATAAAACCAGAGATTGAAATGAGCACAGAGTAAGTTCCTTAAGCCAAATATGGAATAGACAAGAGCTACTCCTTGCTCAACGAAATGGACTCAACACCCCATATTAAACGCCTAAGAATGTACCTGACTAGTAAGTATCTTAAAACCTATGGATTGCTATGTCTCCGAAAGAGAATCAAGCGTGTGTACAGGGGCATAAACGCAGCAGTGATAGGATTGGAGAGGTTCGGTGAGCAAATGAAGACCCTCTGAAGTCATATTGCATGGTACCCATTCCACGGGTCTCAACTCTCCAGGTTTAAGGGATTCTTCCTTCAGCTAAAACATGCATGTGGAACCCAGAGTATGATCAACCGTGTGATCGGGAGACGTGTTCAAATATGTCTCCGTTCTCGTCCTCTGGTACTCGGGTGCAACATTCCAGACGCTTTACTAACACTCTCCCGACTTGGAGAGTCAGTGCCTTTAACCTCCTGTTTGGCCCAGTTTGCAATTTCTGCGGAAGATGAACAGGAATAGGGAGAACCAATGAGAGACTAGCTGGAGGTGTCTGGACGGGCAAATTTAACTCTCATTTCCCACCAGGAAGAGGAATTAACCAAAGGCTCAGCGTGCCGTGCCGGAACCACATTAGGGCCTGAAGCAATCCTGCGGTGTTGCGGCCAGCTCACAAGAAAGCGAGTTGAAGAAAGGAGCTCAGGGGCACTGTAATTCACAAACCTGCAGAGTTATAAATGACAGCTATCGTCCAAAAATATACTGAAGTAAGGCTGCCAAGAGGACTTGAATGCGGGGCCGAATTGCAGGAAACCGATTTCAGGAGGTAGACTGGAATTGCATTTAAAGCATAGGAAAAGAGGCAGAACGTCCACAATGATGCACTTGGCCAAAAAGGGCGTTTGCGTTTTTTCCTGAATATATTCAGGAAAAAACGCATACGCCCTTTTTGGCCAACCAAGCAAGCTTGCAAAGGAAATCTGCACTACAATGAAGTCTCACTTCCCCCGGGTCATAAGGGCCATCTGAAAAAAGTGTAAAATCCAGAAAGGCAGGACAGGCCATGGAGAACTGGGAGCCTTGTTATGCTGATGGGCGGGATGTAAATTGCCAACAGCCACTCGGGAGAAGTGTATGGTGTTTCCTGAAACATCTAAAAAACAAAGCAACAGAGCCTAGGGCACTTCCACTTATGGTCCTATAGCTTAGGGAAATGAAAATCAAAAAGACACAGCCACCCGAAAGTTTGGGACGGCTCTGTTTACAAGAACCTCGTTTACGGTACAAGTTCAATATCACAGAAAGTGAAAAATGGATGAAGAAGCTGTGGTACTTACGTACAATGCAATATCACTCAGCAATGACATCTATGTCATCAGGCCCGTAGCAGCATAATGAGTGGATTCAGGTATGATGATTCTAACTGAAAGAAGTCACACAGAAAAAGAAACATCATAAGATATCACTAATACACGGAATGTAAACTTGGCTACACAGGAACTGGATTACAAAACAGAACAGGGTCTCAAATTTAGAAAACCAAATTATGCTTGCTTAAGGGGAAAGGTGAGTTGGGGTGCTGCATAAAACCAGAGATTGAAATGAGCACAGATAAAGTACCTTAAGCCAAATATGGAATAGACAAGAGCTACTCCTTGCTCAACGAAATGGACTCAACACCCCATATTAAACGCCTAAGAATGTACCTGACTAGTAAGTATCTTAAAACCTATGGATTGCTATGTGTCCGAAAGAGAATCAAGCGTGTGTACAGGGGCATAAACGCAGCAGTGGTAGAATTGGAGAGGTTCGGTGAGCAAATGAAGAACCTTTGAAGTCATATTGCACGGTACCCATTCCACGGGTCTCAACTCTCCAGCTTTAAGGGATTCTTCCTTCAGCTAAAACATGCATGTGGAACCCAGAGTATGATCAACCATGTGATCGGGAGACGTGTTCAAATATGTCTCCGTTCTCGTCCCCTGTTTCTCGGGTGCAACATTCCAGACGATTTACTAACACTCTCCCGACTTGGAGAGTCAGTGCCTTTAACCTCCTGTTTGGCCCAGTTTGCAATTTCTGCGGAAGATGAACAGGAATAGGGAGAACCAATGAGAGACTAGCTGGAGGTGTCTGGACGGGCAAATTTAACTCTCATTTCCCACCAGGAAGAGGAATTAACCAAAGGCTCAGCGTGCCGTGCCGGAACCAGATTAGGGCCTGAAGCAATCCTGCGGTGTTGCGGCCAGCTCGCATGAAAGCAAGTTGAAGAAAGGAGCTCAGGGTCACTGTAATTCACAAACCTGCAGAGTTATAAATGACAGCTATCGTCCAAAAATATACTGAAGTAAGGCTGCCAAGAGGACTTGAAAGCGGGGCAGAATTGCAGGAAACCGATTTCAGGAGGTAGACTGGAATTGCATTGAAAGCATAGGAAAAGAGGCAGAACGTCCACAATGATGCACTTGGCCAAAAAGGGCGTATGCGTTTTTTCCTGAATATATTCAGGAAAAAACGCATACGCCCTTTTTGGCCAACCAAGCAAGCTTGCAAAGGAAATCTGCACTACAATGAAGTCTCACTTCCCCCCGGTCAAAAGGGCCATCTGAAAAAAGTGTAAAATCCAGAAAGGCAGGACAGGCCATGGAGAACTGGGAGCCTTGTTATGCTGATGGGCGGGATGTAAATTGCCAACAGCCACTCGGGAGAAGTGTATGGTGTTTCCTGACACATCTAAAAAACAAAGCAACAGAGCCTAGGGCACTTCCACTTATGGTCCTATAGCTTAGGGAAATGAAAATCAAAAAGACACAGCCACCCCAAAGTTTGGGACGGCTCTGTTTACAAGAACCTCGTTTACAGTACAAGTTCAATATCGCAGAAAGTGAAAAATGGATGAAGAAGTTGTGGTACTTACGTACAATGCAATATCACTCAGCAATGACATCTATGTCATCAGGCCCGTAGCAGCATAATGAGTGGATTCAGCTATGATGATTCTAACTGAAAGAAGTCACACAGAAAAAGAAACATCATAAGATATCACTAATACACGCAATGTAAACATGGCTACACAGGAACTGGATTACAAAATAGAACAGGGTCTCAAATTTAGAAAACCAACTTATGCTTGCTTAAGGGGAAAGGTGAGTTGGGGTGCTGCATAAAACCAGAGATTGAAATGAGCACAGATAAAGTTCCTTAAGCCAAATATGGAATAGACAAGAGCTACTCCTTGCTCAATGAAATGGACTTAACACCCCATATTAAACGCCTAAGAATGTACCTGACTAGTTTCTTAAAACCTATGGATTGCTATGTCTCCGAAAGGGAATCAAGCGTGTGTAGAGGGGAATAAACGCAGCAGTGATAGGATTGGAGAGGTTCGGTGAGCAAATGAAGACCCTTTGAAGTCATATTGCATGGTACCCATTCCACGGGTCTCAACTCTCCAGGTTTAAGGGATTCTTCCTTCAGCTAAAACATGCATGTGGAACCCAGAGTATGATCAACCGTGTGATCGGGAGACGTGTTCAAATATGTCTCCGTTCTCGTCCCCTGGTACTCGGGTGCAACATTCCAGATGCTTTACTAACACTCTCCCGACTTGGAGAGTCAGTGCCTTTAACCTCCTGTTTGGCCCAGTGTGCAATTTCTGCGGAAGATGAACAGGAATAGGGAGAACCAATGAGAGACTAGCTGGAGGTGTCTGGACGGGCAAATTTAACTCTCATTTCCCACCAGGAAGAGGAATTAACCAAAGGCTCAGCGTGCCGTGCGGGAACCAGATTAGGGCCTGAAGCAATCCTGCGGTGTTGCGGCCAGTTCACAAAAAAGCGAGTTGAAGAAAGGAGCTCAGGGGCACTGTAATTCACAAACCTGCAGAGTTATAAATGACAGCTATCGTCCAAAAATATACTGAAGTAAGGCTGCAAAGAGGACTTGAAAGCGGGGCAGAATTGCAGGAAACCGATTTCAGGAGGTATACTGGAATTGCATTTAAAGCATAGGAAAAGAGGCAGAACGTCCACAATGATGCACTTGGCCAAAAAGGGCGTATGCGTTTTTTCCTATTCAGGAAAAAACGCATACGCCCTTTTTGGCCAACCAAGCAAGCTTGCAAAGGAAATCTGCACTACAATGAAGTCTCACTTCCCCCCGGTCAAAAGGGCCATCTGAAAAAAGTGTAAAATCCAGAAAGGCAGGACAGGCCATGGAGAACTGGGAGCCTTGTTATGCTGATGGGCGGGATGTAAATTGCCAACAGTCACTAGGCAGAAGTGTATGGTGTTTCCTGAAACATCTAAAAAACAAAGCAACAGAGCCTAGGGCACTTCCACTTATGGTCCTATAGCTTAAGGAAATTAAAATCAAAAAGACACAGCCACCCCAAAGTTTGGGACGGCTCTGTATACAAGAACCTCGTTTATGGTACAAGTTCAATATCGCAGAAAGTGAAAAATGGATGAAGAAGTTTGGTACTTACGTACAATGCAATATCACTCAGCAATGACATCTATGTCATCAGGCCCGTAGCAGCATAATGAGTGCATTCAGGTATGATGATTCTAACTGAAATAAGTCACACAGAAAAAGAAACATCATAAGATATCACTAATACACGGAATGTAAACTTGGCTACACAGGAACTGGATTACAAAACAGAACAGGGTCTCAAATTTAGAAAACCAACTTATGCTTGCTTAAGGGGAAAGGTGAGTTGGGGTGCTGCATAAAACCAGAGATTGAAATGAGCACAGAGTAAGTTCCTTAAGCCAAATATGGAATAGACAAGAGCTACTCCTTGCTCAACGAAATGGACTCAACACCCCATATTAAACGCCTAAGAATGTACCTGACTAGTAAGTATCTTAAAACCTATGGATTGCTATGTCTCCGAAAGAGAATCAAGCGTGTGTACAGGGGCATAAACGCAGCAGTGATAGGATTGGAGAGGTTCGGTGAGCAAATGAAGACCCTCTGAAGTCATATTGCATGGTACCCATTCCACGGGTCTCAACTCTCCAGGTTTAAGGGATTCTTCCTTCAGCTAAAACATGCATGTGGAACCCAGAGTATGATCAACCGTGTGATCGGGAGACGTGTTCAAATATGTCTCCGTTCTCGTCCTCTGGTACTCGGGTGCAACATTCCAGACGCTTTACTAACACTCTCCCGACTTGGAGAGTCAGTGCCTTTAACCTCCTGTTTGGCCCAGTTTGCAATTTCTGCGGAAGATGAACAGGAATAGGGAGAACCAATGAGAGACTAGCTGGAGGTGTCTGGACGGGCAAATTTAACTCTCATTTCCCACCAGGAAGAGGAATTAACCAAAGGCTCAGCGTGCCGTGCCGGAACCACATTAGGGCCTGAAGCAATCCTGCGGTGTTGCGGCCAGCTCACAAGAAAGCGAGTTGAAGAAAGGAGCTCAGGGGCACTGTAATTCACAAACCTGCAGAGTTATAAATGACAGCTATCGTCCAAAAATATACTGAAGTAAGGCTGCCAAGAGGACTTGAATGCGGGGCCGAATTGCAGGAAACCGATTTCAGGAGGTAGACTGGAATTGCATTTAAAGCATAGGAAAAGAGGCAGAACGTCCACAATGATGCACTTGGCCAAAAAGGGCGTATGCGTTTTTTCCTGAATATATTCAGGAAAAAACGCATACGCCCTTTTTGGCCAACCAAGCAAGCTTGCAAAGGAAATCTGCACTACAATGAAGTCTCACTTCCCCCGGGTCTTAAGGGCCATCTGAAAAAAGTGTAAAATCCAGAAAGGCAGGACAGGCCATGGAGAACTGGGAGCCTTGTTATGCTGATGGGCGGGATGTAAATTGCCAACAGCCACTCGGGAGAAGTGTATGGTGTTTCCTGAAACATCTAAAAAACAAAGCAACAGAGCCTAGGGCACTTCCACTTATGGTCCTATAGCTTAGGGAAATGAAAATCAAAAAGACACAGCCACCCGAAAGTTTGGGACGGCTCTGTTTACAAGAACCTCGTTTACGGTACAAGTTCAATATCACAGAAAGTGAAAAATGGATGAAGAAGCTGTGGTACTTACGTACAATGCAATATCACTCAGCAATGACATCTATGTCATCAGGCCCGTAGCAGCATAATGAGTGGATTCAGGTATGATGATTCTAACTGAAAGAAGTCACACAGAAAAAGAAACATCATAAGATATCACTAATACACGGAATGTAAACTTGGCTACACAGGAACTGGATTACAAAACAGAACAGGGTCTCAAATTTAGAAAACCAACTTATGCTTGCTTAAGGGGAAAGGTGAGTTGGGGTGCTGCATAAAACCAGAGATTGAAATGAGCACAGAGTAAGTTCCTTAAGCCAAATATGGAATAGACAAGAGCTACTCCTTGCTCAACGAAATGGACTCAACACCCCATATTAAACGCCTAAGAATGTACCTGACTAGTAAGTATCTTAAAACCTATGGATTGCTATGTGTCCGAAAGAGAATCAAGCGTGTGTACAGGGGCATAAACGCAGCAGTGGTAGAATTGGAGAGGTTCGGTGAGCAAATGAAGAACCTTTGAAGTCATATTGCACGGTACCCATTCCACGGGTCTCAACTCTCCAGCTTTAAGGGATTCTTCCTTCAGCTAAAACATGCATGTGGAACCCAGAGTATGATCAACCATGTGATCGGGAGACGTGTTCAAATATGTCTCCGTTCTCGTCCCCTGTTTCTCGGGTGCAACATTCCAGACGATTTACTAACACTCTCCCGACTTGGAGAGTCAGTGCCTTTAACCTCCTGTTTGGCCCAGTTTGCAATTTCTGCGGAAGATGAACAGGAATAGGGAGAACCAATGAGAGACTAGCTGGAGGTGTCTGGACGGGCAAATTTAACTCTCATTTCCCACCAGGAAGAGGAATTAACCAAAGGCTCAGCGTGCCGTGCCGGAACCAGATTAGGGCCTGAAGCAATCCTGCGGTGTTGCGGCCAGCTCGCATGAAAGCAAGTTGAAGAAAGGATCTCAGGGTCACTGTAATTCACAAACCTGCAGAGTTATAAATGACAGCTATCGTCCAAAAATATACTGAAGTAAGGCTGCCAAGAGGACTTGAAAGCGGGGCAGAATTGCAGGAAACCGATTTCAGGAGGTAGACTGGAATTCCATTGAAAGCATAGGAAAAGAGGCAGAACGTCCACAATGATGCACTTGGCCAAAAAGGGCGTATGCGTTTTTTCCTGAATATATTCAGGAAAAAACGCATACGCCCTTTTTGGCCAACCAAGCAAGCTTGCAAAGGAAATCTGCACTACAATGAAGTCTCACTTCCCCCCGGTCAAAAGGGCCATCTGAAAAAAGTGTAAAATCCAGAAAGGCAGGACAGGCCATGGAGAACTGGGAGCCTTGTTATGCTGATGGGCGGGATGTAAATTGCCAACAGTCACTAGGCAGAAGTGTATGGTGTTTCCTGAAACATCTAAAAAACAAAGCAACAGAGCCTAGGGCACTTCCACTTATGGTCCTATAGCTTAAGGAAATTAAAATCAAAAAGACACAGCCACCCCAAAGTTTGGGACGGCTCTGTATACAAGAACCTCGTTTACGGTACAAGTTCAATATCGCAGAAAGTGAAAAATGGATGAAGAAGTTGTGGTACTTACGTACAATGCAATATCACTCAGCAATGACATCTATGTCATCAGGCCCGTAGCAGCATAATGAGTGGATTCAGCTATGATGATTCTAACTGAAAGAAGTCACACAGAAAAAGAAACATCATAAGATATCACTAATACACGCAATGTAAACATGGCTACACAGGAACTGGATTACAAAACAGAACAGGGTCTCAAATTTAGAAAACCAACTTATGCTTGCTTAAGGGGAAAGGTGAGTTGGGGTGCTGCATAAAACCAGAGATTGAAATGAGCACAGATAAAGTTCATTAAGCCAAATATGGAATAGACAAGAGCTACTCCTTGCTCAATGAAATGGACTTAACACCCCATATTAAACGCCTAAGAATGTACCTGACTAGTAAGTATCTTAAAACCTATGGATTGCTATGTCTCCGAAAGTGAATCAAGCGTGTGTAGAGGGGAATAAACGCAGCAGTGATAGGATTGGAGAGGTTCGGTGAGCAAATGAAGACCCTTTGAAGTCATATTGCATGGTACCCATTCCACGGGTCTCAACTCTCCAGGTTTAAGGGATTCTTCCTTCAGCTAAAACATGCATGTGGAACCCAGAGTATGATCAACCGTGTGATCGGGAGACGTGTTCAAATATGTCTCCGTTCTCGTCCCCTGGTACTCGGGTGCAACATTCCAGATGCTTTACTTACACTCTCCCGTCTTGGAGAGTCAGTGCCTTTAACCTCCTGTTTGGCCCAGTTTGCAATTTCTGCGGAAGATGAACAGGAATAGGGAGAACCAATGAGAGACTAGCTGGAGGTGTCTGGACGGGCAAATTTAACTCTCATTTCCCACCAGGAAGAGGAATTAACCAAAGGCTCAGCGTGCCGTGCCGGAACCACATTAGGGCCTGAAGCAATCCTGCGGTGTTGCGGCCAGCTCACAAGAAAGCGAGTTGAAGAAAGGAGCTCAGGGGCACTGTAATTCACAAACCTGCAGAGTTATAAATGACAGCTATCGTCCAAAAATATACTGAAGTAAGGCTGCCAAGAGGACTCGAAAGCGGGGCAGAATTGCAGGAAACCGATTTCAGGAGGTAGACTGGAATTGCATTTAAAGCATAGGAAAAGAGGCAGAACGTCCACAATGATGCACTTGGCCAAAAAGGGCGTATGCGTTTTTTCCTGAATATATTCAGGAAAAAACGCATACGCCCTTTTTGGCCAACCAAGCAAGCTTGCAAAGGAAATCTGCACTACAATGAAGTCTCACTTCCCCCCGGTCAAAAGGGCCATCTGAAAAAAGTGTAAAATCCAGAAAGGCAGGACAGGCCATGGAGAACTGGGAGCCTTGTTATGCTGATGGGCGGGATGTAAATTGCCAACAGCCACTCTGGAGAAGTATATGTGTTTCCTGAAACATCTAAAAAACAAAGCAACAGAGCCTAGGGCACTTCCTCTTATGGTCCTATAGCTTAGGGAAATGAAAATCAAAAAGACACAGCCACCACAAAGTTTGGGACGGCTCTGTTTACAAGAACCTCGTTTACGGTACAAGTTCAATATCGCAGAAAGTGAAAAATGGATGAAGAAGCTGTGGTACTTACGTACAATGCAATATCACTCAGCAATGACATCTATGTCATCAGGCACGTAGCAGCATAATGAGTGGATTCAGGTATGATGATTCTACCTGAAATAAGTCACACAGAAAAAGAAACATCATAAGATATCACTAATACACGGAATGTAAACTTGGCTACACAGGAACTGGATTACAAAACAGAACAGGGTCTCAAATTTAGAAAACCAACTTATGCTTGCTTAAGGGGAAAGGTGAGTTGGGGTGCTGCATAAAACCAGAGATTGAAATGAGCACAGATAAAGTTCCTTAAGCCAAATATGGAATAGACAAGAGCTACTCCTTGCTCAACGAAATGAACTCAACACCCCATATTAAACGCCTAAGAATGTACCTGACTAGTAAGTATCTTAAAACCTATGGATTGCTATGTCTCCGAAAGAGAATCAAGCGTGTGTACAGGGGCATAAACGCAGCAGTGATAGGATTGGAGAGGTTCGGTGAGCAAATGAACACCCTTTGAAGTCATATTGCATGGTTCCCATTCCATGGGTCACAACTCTCCAGGTTTAAGGGATTCTTCCTTCAGCTAAAACATTCATGTGGAACCCAGAGTATGATCAACCGTGTGATCGGGAGACGTGTTCAAATATGTCTCCGTTCTCGTCCCCTGGTACTCGGGTGCAACATTCCAGACGCTTTACTAACACTCTCCCGACTTGGAGAGTCAGTGCCTTTAACCTCCTGTTTGGCCCAGTTTGCAATTTCTGCGGAAGATGAACAGGAATAGGGAGAACCAATGAGAGACTAGCTGGAGGTGTCTGGACGGGCAAATTTAACTCTCATTTCCCACCAGGAAGAGGAATTAACCAAAGGCTCAGCGTGCCGTGCCGGAACCACATTAGGGCCTGAAGCAATCCTGCGGTGTTGCGGCCAGCTCACAAGAAAGCGAGTTGAAGAAAGGAGCTCAGGGGCACTGTAATTCACAAACCTGCAGAGTTATAAATGACAGCTATCGTCCAAAAATATACTGAAGTAAGGCTGCCAAGAGGACTCGAAAGCGGGGCAGAATTGCAGGAAACCGATTTCAGGAGGTAGACTGGAATTGCATTTAAAGCATAGGAAAAGAGGCAGAACGTCCACAATGATGCACTTGGCCAAAAAGGGCGTATGCGTTTTTTCCTGAATATATTCAGGAAAAAACGCATACGCCCTTTTTGGCCAACCAAGCAAGCTTGCAAAGGAAATCTGCACGACAATGAAGTCTCACTTCCCCCCGGTCAAAAGGGCCATCTGAAAAAAGTGTAAAATCCAGAAAGGCAGGACAGGCCATGGAGAACTGGGAGCCTTGTTATGCTGATGGGCGGGATGTAAATTGCCAACAGCCACTCGGGAGAAGTGTATGTGTTTCCTGAAACATCTAAAAAACAAAGCAACAGAGCCTAGGGCACTTCCACTTATGGTCCTATAGCTTAGGGAAATGAAAATCAAAAAGACACAGCCACCCCAAAGTTTGGGACGGCTCTGTTTACAAGAACCTCGTTTACGGTACAAGTTCAATATCGCAGAAAGTGAAAAATGGATGAAGAAGCTGTGGTACTTACGTACAATGCAATATCACTCAGCAATGACATCTATGTCATCAGGCACGTAGCAGCATAATGAGTGGATTCAGGTATGATGATTCTACCTGAAATAAGTCACACAGAAAAAGAAACATCATAAGATATCACTAATACACGGATTGTAAACTTGGCTACACAGGAACTGGATTACAAAACAGAACAGGGTCTCAAATTTAGAAAACCAACTTATGCTTGCTTAAGGGGAATGGTGAGTTGGGGTGCTGCATAAAACCAGAGATTGAAATGAGCACAGATAAAGTTCCTTAAGCCAAATATGGTATAGACAAGAGCTACTCCTTGCTCAACGAAATGGACTCAACACCCCATATTAAACGCCTAAGAATGTACCTGACTAGTAAGTATCTTAAAACCTATGGATTGCTATGTCTCCGAAAGAGAATCAAGCGTGTGTACAGGGGCATAAACGCAGCAGTGATAGGATTGGAGAGGTTCGGTGAGCAAATGAAGACCCTTTGAAGTCATATTGCATGGTACCCATTCCACGGGTCACAACTCTCCAGGTTTAAGGGATTCTTCCTTCAGCTAAAACATGCATGTGGAACCCAGAGTATGATCAACCGTGTGATCGGGAGACGTGTTCAAATATGTCTCCGTTCTCATCCCCTGGTACTCGGGTGCAACATTCCAGACGCTTTACTAACACTCTCCCGACTTGGAGAGTCAGTTCCTTTAACCTCCTGTTTGGCCCAGTTTGCAATTTCTGCAGAAGATGAACAGGAATAGGGAGAACCAATGAGAGACTAGCTGGAGGTGTCTGGACGGCCAAATTTAACTCTCATTTCCCACCAGGAAGAGGAATTAACCAAAGGCTCAGCGTGCCGTGCCGGAACCAGATTAGGGCCTGAAGCAATCCTGCGGTGTTGCGGCCAGCTCACAAGAAAGCGAGTTGAGGAAAGGAGCTCCGGGGCACTGTAATTCACAAACCTGCAGAGTTATAAATGACAGCTATCGTCCAAAAATATACTGAAGTAAGGCTGCCAAGAGGACTTGAATGCGGGGCAGAATTGCAGGAAAACGATTTCAGGAGGTAGACAGGAATTGCATTTAAAGCATAGGAAAAGAGGCAGAACGTCCACAATGATGCACTTGGCCAAAAAGGGCGTATGCGTTTTTTCCTGAATATATTCAGGAAAAAACGCATACGCCCTTTTTGGCCAACCAAGCAAGCTTGCAAAGGAAATCTGCACTACAATGAAGTCTCACTTCCCCCCGGTCAAAAGGGCCATCTGAAAAAAGTGTAAAATCCAGAAAGGCAGGACAGGCCATGGAGAACTGGGAGCCTTGTTATGCTGATGGGCGGGATGTAAATTGCCAACAGCCACTCTGGAGAAGTGTATGTGTTTCCTGAAACATCTAAAAAACAAAGCAACAGAGCCTAGGGCACTTCCACTTATGGTCCTATAGCTTAGGGAAATGAAAATCAAAAAGACACAGCCACCCCAAAGTTTGGGACGGCTCTGTTTACAAGAACCTCGTTTACGGTACAAGTTCAATATCGCAGAAAGTGAAAAATGGATGAAGAAGCTGTGGTACTTACGTACAATGCAATATCACTCACCAATGACATCTATGTCATCAGGCACGTAGCAGCATAATGAGTGCATTCAGGTATGATGATTCTACCTGAAATAAGTCACGCAGAAAAAGGAACATCATAAGCTATCACTAATACACGGAATGTAAACTTGGCTACACAGGAACTGGATTAAAAAACAGAACAGGGTCTCAAATTTAGAAAACCAACTTATGCTTGCTTAAGGGGAAAGGTGAGTTGGGGTGCTGCATAAAACCAGAGATTGTAATGAGCACAGATAATGTTCCTTAAGCCAAATATGGAATAGACAAGAGCTACTCCTTGCTCAACGAAATGGACTCAACACCCCATATTACGCGCCTAAGAATGTACCTGACTAGTAAGTATCTTAAAATCTATGGATTGCTATATCTCCGAAAGGGAATCAAGCGTGTGTAGAGGGGAATAAACGCAGCAGTGATAGAATTGGAGAGGTTCGGTGAGCAAATGAACACCCTTTGAAGTCATATTGCATGGTACCCATTCCACGGGTCTCAACTCTCCAGGTTTAAGGGATTCTTCCTTCAGCTAAAACATGCATGTGGAACTCAGAGTATGATCAACCGTGTGATCGGGAGACGTGTTCAAATATGTCTCCGTTCTCGTCCCCTGGTACTCGGGTGCAACATTCCAGACGCTTTACTAACACTCTCCCGACTTGGAGAGTCAGTGCCTTTAACCTCCTGTTTGGCCCAGTTTGCAATTTCTGCGGAAGATGAACAGGAATAGGGAGAACCAATGAGAGACTAGCTGGAGGTGTCTGGACGGGCAAATTTAACTCTCATTTCCCACCAGGAAGAGGAATTAACCAAAGGCTCAGCGTGCCGTGCCGGAACCAGATTAGGGCCTGAAGCAATCCTTCGGTGTTGCGGCCAGCTCACAAGAAAGCGAGTTGAAGAAAGGAGCTCAGGGGCACTGTAATTCACAAACCTGCAGAGTTATAAATGACAGCTATCGTCCAAAAATATACTGAAGTAAGGCTGCCAAGAGGACTCGAAAGCGGGGCAGAATTGCAGGAAACCGATTTCAGGAGGTAGACTGGAATTGCATTTAAAGCATAGGAAAAGAGGCAGAACGTCCACAATGATGCACTTGGCCAAAAAGGGCGTATGCGTTTTTTCCTGAATATATTCAGGAAAAAACGCATACGCCCTTTTTGGCCAACCAAGCAAGCTTGCAAAGGAAATCTGCACTACAATGAAGTCTCACTTCCCCCCGGTCAAAAGGGCCATCTGAAAAAAGTGTAAAATCCAGAAAGGCAGGACAGGCCATGCAGAACTGGGAGCCTTGTTATGCTGATGGACGGGATGTAAATTGCCAACAGCCACTCTGGAGAAGTGTATGTGTTTCCTGAAACATCTAAAAAACAAAGCAACAGAGCCTAGGGCACTTCCATTTATGGTCCTATAGTGTAGGGAAATGAAAATCAAAAAGACACAGCCACCCCAAAGTTTGGGACGGCTCTGTTTACAAGAACCTCGTTTACGGTACAAGTTCAATATCGCAGAAAGTGAAAAATGGATGAAGAAGCTGTGGTACTTACGTACAATGCAATATCACTCACCAATGACATCTATGTAATCGGGCACGTAGCAGCATAATGAGTGCATTCAGGTATGATGATTCTACCTGAAATAAGTCACACAGAAAAAGAAACATCATAAGATATCACTAATACACGGAATGTAAACTTGGCTACACAGGAACTGGATTACAAAACAGAACAGGGTCTCAAATTTAGAAAACCAACTTATGCTTGCTTAAGGGGAAAGGTGAGTTGGGGTGCTGCATAAAACCAGAGATTGTAATGAGCACAGATAAAGTTCCTTAAGCCAAATATGGAATAGACAAGAGCTACTCCTTGCTCAACGAAATGGACTCAACACCCAATATTAAGCGCCTAAGAATGTACCTGACTAGTAAGTATCTTAAAACCTATGGATTGTTATGTCTCCGAAAGGGAATCAAGCGTGTGTAGAGGGGAATAAACGCAGCAGTGATAGGATTGGAGAGGTTCGGTGAGCAAATGAAGACCCTTTGAAGTCATATTGCATGGTACCCATTCCACGGGTCTCAACTCTCCAGGTTTAAGGGATTCTTCCTTCAGCTAAAACATGCATGTGGAACCCAGAGTATGATCAACCGTGTGATCGGGAGACGTGTTCAAATATGTCTCCGTTCTCGTCCCCTGGTACTCGGGTGTAACATTCCAGACGCTTTACTAACACTCTCCCGACTTGGAGAGTCAGTGCCTTTAACCTCCTGTTTGGCCCAGTTTGCAATTTCTGCGGAAGATGAACAGGAATAGGGAGAACCAATGAGAGACTAGCTGGAGGTGTCTGGACGGGCAAATTTAACTCTCATTTCCCACCAGGAAGAGGAATTAACCAAAGGCTCAGCGTGCCGTGCCGGAACCAGATTAGGGCCTGAGCAATCTTGCGGTGTTGCGGCCAGCTCACAAGAAAGCGAGTTGAAGAAAGGAGCTCAGGGGCACTGTAATTCACAAACCTGCAGAGTTATAAATGACAGCTATCGTCCAAAAATATACTGAAGTAAGGCTGCCAAGAGGACTCGAAAGCGGGGCAGAATTGCAGGAAACCGATTTCAGGAGGTAGACTGGAATTGCATTGAAAGCATAGGAAAAGAGGCAGAACGTCCACAATGATGCACTTGGCCAAAAAGGGCGTATGCGTTTTTTCCTGAATATATTCAGGAAAAAACGCATACGTCCTTTTTGGCCAACCAAGCAAGCTTGCAAAGGAAATCTGCACTACAATGAAGTCTCACTTCCCCCCGGTCAAAAGGGCCATCTGAAAAAAGTGTAAAATCCAGAAAGGCAGGACAGGCCATGGAGAACTGGGAGCCTTGTTATGCTGATGGGCGGGATGTAAATTGCCAACAGCCACTCGGGAGAAGTGTATGTGTTTCCTGAAACATCTAAAAAACAAAGCAACAGAGCCTAGGGCACTTCCACTTATGGTCCTATAGCTTAGGGAAATGAAAATCAAAAAGACACAGCCACCCCAAAGTTTGGGACGGCTCTGTTTACAAGAACCTCGTTTACGGTACAAGTTCAATATCGCAGAAAGTGAAAAATGGATGAAGAAGTTGTGGTACTTACGTACAATGCAATATCACTCAGCACTGACATCTATGTCATCAGGCCCGCAGCAGCATAATGAGTGGATTCAGCTATGATGATTCTACCTGAAATAAGTCACGCAGAAAAAGAAACATCATAAGATATCACTAATACACGGAATGTAAACTTGGCTACACAGGAACTGGATTACAAAACAGAACAGGGTCTCAAATTTAGAAAACCAAATTATGCTTGCTTAAGGGGAAAGGTGAGTTGGGGTGCTGCATAAAACCAGAGATTGAAATGAGCACAGAGTAAGTTCCTTAAGTCAAATATGGAATAGACAAGAGCTACTCCTTGCTCAACGAAATGGACTCAACACCCCATATTAAACGCCTAAGAATGTACCTGACTTGTAAGTATCTTAAAACCTATGGATTGCTATGTCTCTGAAAGGGAATCAAGCGTGTGTACAGGGGCATAAACGCAGCAGTGATAGGATTGGAGAGGTTCGGTGAGCAAATGAACACCCTTTGAAGTCATATTGCATGGTACCCATTCCACGGGTCTCAACTCTCCAGGTTTAAGGGATTCTTCCTTCAGCTAAAACATGCATGTGGAACCCAGAGTATGATCAACCGTGTGATCGGGAGACGTCTTCAAATATGTCTCCGTTCTCGTCCCCTTGTACTCGGGTGCAACATTCCAGATGCTTTACTAACACTCTCCCGACTTGGAGAGTCAGTGCCTTTAACCTCCTGTTTGGCCCAGTTTGCAATTTCTGCGGAAGATGAACAGGAATAGGGAGAACCAATGAGAGACTAGCTGGAGGTGTCTGGACGGGCAAATTTAACTCTCATTTCCCACCAGGAAGAGGAATTAACCAAAGGCTCAGCGTGCCGTGCCGGAACCACATTAGGGCCTGAAGCAATCCTGCGGTGTTGCGGCCAGCTCACAAGAAAGCGAGTTGAAGAAAGGAGCTCAGGGGCACTGTAATTCACAAACCTGCAGAGTTATAAATGACAGCTATCGTCCAAAAATATACTGAAGTAAGGCTGCCAAGAGGACTTGAAAGCGGGGCCGAATTGCAGGAAACCGATTTCAGGAGGTAGACTGGAATTGCATTTAAAGCATAGGAAAAGAGGCAGAACGTCCACAATGATGCCCTTGGCCAAAAAGGGCGTATGCGTTTTTTCCTGAATATATTCAGGAAAAAACGCATACGCCCTTTTTGGCCAACCAAGCAAGCTTGCAAAGGAAATCTGCACTACAATGAAGTCTCACTTCCCCCCGGTCAAAAGGTCCATCTGAAAAAAGTGTAAAATCCAGAAAGGCAGGACAGGCCATGGAGAACTGGGAGCCTTGTTATGCTGATGGGCGGGATGTAAATTGCCAACAGACACTCGGGAGAAGTGTATGGTGTTTCCTGAAACATCTAAAAAACAAAGCAACAGAGCCTAGGGCACTTCCACTTATGGTCCTATAGCTTAGGGAAATGAAAATCAAAAAGACACAGCCACCCGAAAGTTTGGGACGGCTCTGTTTACAAGAACCTCGTTTACGGTACAAGTTCAATATCGCAGAAAGTGAAAAATGGATGAAGAAGCTGTGGTACTTACGTACAATGCAATATCACTCAGCAATGACATCTATGTCATCAGGCCCGTAGCAGCATAATGAGTGGATTCAGGTATGATGATTCTAACTGAAAGAAGTCACACAGAAAAAGAAACATCATAAGATATCACTAATACACGGAATGTAAACTTGTCTACACAGGAACTGGATTACAAAACAGAACAGGGTCTCAAATTTAGAAAACCAAATTATGCTTGCTTAAGGGGAAAGGTGAGTTGGGGTGCTGCATAAAACCAGAGATTGAAATGAGCACAGATAAAGTACCTTAAGCCAAATAAGGAATAGACAAGAGCTACTCCTTGCTCAACGAAATGGACTCAACACCCCATATTAAACGCCTAAGAATGTACCTGACTAGTAAGTATCTTAAAACCTATGGATTGCTATGTGTCCGAAAGAGAATCAAGCGTGTGTACAGGGGCATAAACGCAGCAGTGGTAGAATTGGAGAGGTTCGGTGAGCAAATGAAGAACCTTTGAAGTCATATTGCACGGTACCCATTCCACGGGTCTCAACTCTCCAGCTTTAAGGGATTCTTCCTTCAGCTAAAACATGCATTTGGAACCCAGAGTATGATCAACCATGTGATCGGGAGACGTGTTCAAATATGTCTCCGTTCTCGTCCCCTGTTTCTCGGGTGCAACATTCCAGACGATTTACTAACACTCTCCCGACTTGGAGAGTCAGTGCCTTTAACCTCCTGTTTGGCCCAGTTTGCAATTTCTGCGGAAGATGAACAGGAATAGGGAGAACCAATGAGAGACTAGCTGGAGGTGCCTGGACGGGCAAATTTAACTCTCATTTCCCACCAGGAAGAGGAATTAACCAAAGGCTCAGCGTGCCGTGCCGGAACCAGATTAGGGCCTGAAGCAATCCTGCGGTGTTGCGGCCAGCTCGCAAGAAAGCAAGTTGAAGAAAGGAGCTCAGGGTCACTGTAATTCACAAACCTGCAGAGTTATAAATGACAGCTATCGTCCAAAAATATACTGAAGTAAGGCTGCCAAGAGGACTTGAAAGCGGGGCAGAATTGCAGGAAACCGAGTTCAGGAGGTAGACTGGAATTGCATTGAAAGCATAGGAAAAGAGGCAGAACGTCCACAATGATGCACTTGGCCAAAAAGGGCGTATGCGTTTTTTCCTGAATATATTCAGGAAAAAACGCATACGCCCTTTTTGGCCAACCAAGCAAGCTTGCAAAGGAAATCTGCACTACAATGAAGTCTCACTTCCCCCCGGTCAAAAGGTCCATCTGAAAAAAGTTTAAAATCCAGAAAGGCAGGACAGGCCATGGAGAACTGGGAGCCTTGTTATGCTGATGGGCGGGATGTAAATTGCCAACAGCCACTCGGGAGAAGTGTATGGTGTTTCCTGACACATCTAAAAAACAAAGCAACAGAGCCTAGGGCACTTCCACTTATGGTCCTATAGCTTAGGGAAATGAAAATCAAAAAGACACAGCCACCCCAAAGTTTGGGACGGCTCTGTTTACAAGAACCTCGTTTACGGTACAAGTTCAATATCGCAGAAAGTGAAAAATGGATGAAGAAGTTGTGGTACTTACGTACAATGCAATATCACTCAGCAATGACATCTATGTCATCAGGCCCGTAGCAGCATAATGAGTGGATTCAGCTATGATGATTCTAACTGAAAGAAGTCACACAGAAAAAGAAACATCATAAGATATCACTAATACACGCAATGTAAACATGGCTACACAGGAACTGGATTACAAAACAGAACAGGGTCTCAAATTTAGAAAACCAACTTATGCTTGCTTAAGGGGAAAGGTGAGTTGGGGTGCTGCATAAAACCAGAGATTGAAATGAGCACAGATAAAGTTCCTTAAGCCAAATATGGAATAGACAAGAGCTACTCCTTGCTCAATGAAATGGACTTAACACCCCATATTAAACGCCTAAGAATGTACCTGACTAGTAAGTATCTTAAAACCTATGGATTGCTATGTCTCCGAAAGGGAATCAAGCGTGTGTAGAGGGGAATAAACGCAGCAGTGATAGGATTGGAGAGGTTCGGTGAGCAAATGAAGACCCTTTGAAGTCATATTGCATGGTACCCATTCCACGGGTCTCAACTCTCCAGGTTTAAGGGATTCTTCCTTCAGCTAAAACATGCATGTGGAACCCAGAGTATGATCAACCGTGTGATCGGGAGACGTGTTCAAATATGTCTCCGTTCTCGTCCCCTGGTACTCGGGTGCAACATTCCAGATGCTTTACTAACACTCTCCCGACTTGGAGAGTCAGTGCCTTTAACCTCCTGTTTGGCCCAGTGTGCAATTTCTGCGGAAGATGAACAGGAATAGGGAGAACCAATGAGAGACTAGCTGGAGGTGTCTGGACGGGCAAATTTAACTCTCATTTCCCACCAGGAAGAGGAATTAACCAAAGGCTCAGCGTGCCGTGCCGGAACCAGATTAGGGCCTGAAGCAATCCTGCGGTGTTGCGGCCAGTTCACAAGAAAGCGAGTTGAAGAAAGGAGCTCAGGGGCACTGTAATTCACAAACCTGCAGAGTTATAAATGACAGCTATCGTCCAAAAATATACTGAAGTAAGGCTGCAAAGAGGACTTGAAAGCGGGGCAGAATTGCAGGAAACCGATTTCAGGAGGTATACTGGAATTGCATTTAAAGCATAGGAAAAGAGGCAGAACGTCCACAATGATGCACTTGGCCAAAAAGGGCGTATGCGTTTTTTCCTATTCAGAAAAAAACGCATACGCCCTTTTTGGCCAACCAAGCAAGCTTGCAAAGGAAATCTGCACTACAATGAAGTCTCACTTCCCCCCGGTCAAAAGGGCCATCTGAAAAAAGTGTAAAATCCAGAAAGGCAGGACAGGCCATGGAGAACTGGGAGCCTTGTTATGCTGATGGGCGGGATGTAAATTGCCAACAGTCACTAGGCAGAAGTGTATGGTGTTTCCTGAAACATCTAAAAAACAAAGCAACAGAGCCTAGGGCACTTCCACTTATGGTCCTATAGCTTAAGGAAATTAAAATCAAAAAGACACAGCCACCCCAAAGTTTGGGACGGCTCTGTATACAAGAACCTCGTTTATGGTACAAGTTCAATATCGCAGAAAGTGAAAAATGGATGAAGAAGTTTGGTACTTACGTACAATGCAATATCACTCAGCAATGACATCTATGTCATCAGGCCCGTAGCAGCATAATGAGTGGATTCAGGTATGATGATTCTAACTGAAAGAAGTCACACAGAAAAAGAAACATCATAAGATATCACTAATACACGGAATGTAAACTTGGCTACACAGGAACTGGATTACAAAACAGAACAGGGTCTCAAATTTAGAAAACCAACTTATGCTTGCTTAAGGGGAAAGGTGAGTTGGGGTGCTGCATAAAACCAGAGATTGAAATGAGCACAGATAAAGTTCCTTAAGCCAAATATGGAATAGACAAGAGCTACTCCTTGCTCAACGAAATGGACTCAACACCCCATATTAAACGCCTAAGAATGTACCTGACTAGTAAGTATCTTAAAACCTATGGATTGCTATGTCTCCGAAAGAGAATCAAGCGTGTGTACAGGGGCATAAACGCAGCAGTGATAGGATTGGAGAGGTTCGGTGAGCAAATGAAGACCCTCTGAAGTCATATTGCATGGTACCCATTCCACGGGTCTCAACTCTCCAGGTTTAAGGGATTCTTCCTTCAGCTAAAACATGCATGTGGAACCCAGAGTATGATCAACCGTGTGATCGGGAGACGTGTTCAAATATGTCTCCGTTCTCGTCCTCTGGTACTCGGGTGCAACATTCCAGACGCTTTACTAACACTCTCCCGACTTGGAGAGTCAGTGCCTTTAACCTCCTGTTTGGCCCAGTTTGCAATTTCTGCGGAAGATGAACAGGAATAGGGAGAACCAATGAGAGACTAGCTGGAGGTGTCTGGACGGGCAAATTTAACTCTCATTTCCCACCAGGAAGAGGAATTAACCAAAGGCTCAGCGTGCCGTGCCGGAACCAGATTAGGGCCTGAAGCAATCCTGCGGTGTTGCGGCCAGCTCACAAGAAAGCGAGTTGAAGAAAGGAGCTCAGGGGCACTGTAAATCACAAACCTGCAGAGTTATAAATGACAGCTATCGTCCAAAAATATACTGAAGTAAGGCTGCCAAGAGGACTTGAATGCGGGGCCGAATTGCAGGAAACCGATTTCAGGAGGTAGACTGGAATTGCATTTAAAGCACAGGAAAAGAGGCAGAACGTCCACAATGATGCACTTGGCCAAAAAGGGCGTATGCGTTTTTTCCTGAATATATTCAGGAAAAAACGCATACGCCCTTTTTGGCCAACCAAGCAAGCTTGCAAAGGAAATCTGCACTACAATGAAGTCTTACTTCCCCCCGGTCAAAAGGTCCATCTGAAAAAAGTGTAAAATCCAGAAAGGCAGGACAGGCCATGGAGAACTGGGAGCCTTATTATGCTGATGGGCGGGATGTAAATTGCCAACAGCCACTCGGGAGAAGTGTATGGTGTTTCCTGAAACATCTAAAAAACAAAGCAACAGAGCCTAGGGCACTTCCACTTATGGTCCTATAGCTTAGGGAAATGAAAATCAAAAAGACACAGCCACCCGAAAGTTTGGGACGGCTCTGTTTACAAGAACCTCGTTTACGGTACAAGTTCAATATCGCAGAAAGTGAAAAATGGATGAAGAAGCTGTGGTACTTACGTACAATGCAATATCACTCAGCAATGACATCTATGTCATCAGGCCCTTAGCAGCATAATGAGTGGATTCAGGTATGATGATTCTAACTGAAAGAAGTCACACAGAAAAAGAAACATCATAAGATATCACTAATACACGGAATGTAAACTTGGCTACACAGGAACTGGATTACAAAACAGAACAGGGTCTCAAATTTAGAAAACCAAATTATGCTTGCTTAAGGGGAAAGGTGAGTTGGGGTGCTGCATAAAACCAGAGATTGAAATGAGCACAGATAAAGTACCTTAAGCCAAATATGGAATAGACAAGAGCTACTCCTTGCTCAACGAAATGGACTCAACACCCCATATTAAACGCCTAAGAATGTACCTGACTAGTAAGTATCTTAAAACCTATGGATTGCTATGTGTCCGAAAGAGAATCAAGCGTGTGTACAGGGGCATAAACGCAGCAGTGGTAGAATTGGAGAGGTTCGGTGAGCAAATGAAGAACCTTTGAAGTCATATTGCACGGTACCCATTCCACGGGTCTCAACTCTCCAGGTTTAAGGGATTCTTCCTTCAGCTAAAACATGCATGTGGAACCCAGAGTATGATCAACCATGTGATCGGGAGACGTGTTCAAATATGTCTCCGTTCTCGTCCCCTGTTTCTCGGGTGCAACATTCCAGACGATTTACTAACACTCTCCCGACTTGGAGAGTCAGTGCCTTTAACCTCCTGTTTGGCCCAGTTTGCAATTTCTGCGGAAGATGAACAGGAATAGGGAGAACCAATGAGAGACTAGCTGGAGGTGTCTGGACGGGCAAATTTAAATCTCATTTCCCACCAGGAAGAGGAAATAACCAAAGGCACAGCGTGCCGTGCCGGAACCAGATTAGGGCCTGAAGCAATCCTGCGGTGTTGCGGCCAGCTCACAAGAAAGCGAGTTGAAGAAAGGAGCTCAGGGGCACTGTAAATCACAAACCTGCAGAGTTATAAATGACAGCTATCGTCCAAAAATATACTGAAGTAAGGCTGCCAAGAGGACTTGAATGCGGGGCCGAATTGCAGGAAACCGATTTCAGGAGGTAGACTGGAATTGCATTTAAAGCACAGGAAAAGAGGCAGAACGTCCACAATGATGCACTTGGCCAAAAAGGGCGTATGCGTTTTTTCCTGAATATATTCAGGAAAAAACGCATACGCCCTTTTTGGCCAACCAAGCAAGCTTGCAAAGGAAATCTGCACTACAATGAAGTCTTACTTCCCCCCGGTCAAAAGGTCCATCTGAAAAAAGTGTAAAATCCAGAAAGGCAGGACAGGCCATGGAGAACTGGGAGCCTTATTATGCTGATGGGCGGGATGTAAATTGCCAACAGCCACTCGGGAGAAGTGTATGGTGTTTCCTGAAACATCTAAAAAACAAAGCAACAGAGCCTAGGGCACTTCCACTTATGGTCCTATAGCTTAGGGAAATGAAAATCAAAAAGACACAGCCACCCGAAAGTTTGGGACGGCTCTGTTTACAAGAACCTCGTTTACGGTACAAGTTCAATATCGCAGAAAGTGAAAAATGGATGAAGAAGCTGTGGTACTTACGTACAATGCAATATCACTCAGCAATGACATCTATGTCATCAGGCCCTTAGCAGCATAATGAGTGGATTCAGGTATGATGATTCTAACTGAAAGAAGTCACACAGAAAAAGAAACATCATAAGATATCACTAATACACGGAATGTAAACTTGGCTACACAGGAACTGGATTACAAAACAGAACAGGGTCTCAAATTTAGAAAACCAAATTATGCTTGCTTAAGGGGAAAGGTGAGTTGGGGTGCTGCATAAAACCAGAGATTGAAATGAGCACAGATAAAGTACCTTAAGCCAAATATGGAATAGACAAGAGCTACTCCTTGCTCAACGAAATGGACTCAACACCCCATATTAAACGCCTAAGAATGTACCTGACTAGTAAGTATCTTAAAACCTATGGATTGCTATGTGTCCGAAAGAGAATCAAGCGTGTGTACAGGGGCATAAACGCAGCAGTGGTAGAATTGGAGAGGTTCGGTGAGCAAATGAAGAACCTTTGAAGTCATATTGCACGGTACCCATTCCACGGGTCTCAACTCTCCAGGTTTAAGGGATTCTTCCTTCAGCTAAAACATGCATGTGGAACCCAGAGTATGATCAACCATGTGATCGGGAGACGTGTTCAAATATGTCTCCGTTCTCGTCCCCTGTTTCTCGGGTGCAACATTCCAGACGATTTACTAACACTCTCCCGACTTGGAGAGTCAGTGCCTTTAACCTCCTGTTTGGCCCAGTTTGCAATTTCTGCGGAAGATGAACAGGAATAGGGAGAACCAATGAGAGACTAGCTGGAGGTGTCTGGACGGGCAAATTTAACTCTCATTTCCCACCAGGAAGAGGAATTAACCAAAGGCTCAGCGTGCCGTGCCGGAACCAGATTAGGGCCTGAAGCAATCCTGCGGTGTTGCGGCCAGCTCGCATGAAAGCAAGTTGAAGAAAGGAGCTCAGGGTCACTGTAATTCACAAACCTGCAGAGTTATAAATGACAGCTATCGTCCAAAAATATACTGAAGTAAGGCTGCCAAGAGGACTTGAAAGCGGGGCAGAATTGCAGGAAACCGATTTCAGGAGGTAGACTGGAATTGCATTGAAAGCATAGGAAAAGAGGCAGAACGTCCACAATGATGCACTTGGCCAAAAAGGGCGTATGCGTTTTTTCCTGAATATATTCAGGAAAAAACGCATACGCCCTTTTTGGCCAACCAAGCAAGCTTGCAAAGGAAATCTGCACTACAATGAAGTCTCACTTCCCCCCGGTCAAAAGGGCCATCTGAAAAAAGTGTAAAATCCAGAAAGGCAGGACAGGCCATGGAGAACTGGGAGCCTTGTTATGCTGATGGGCGGGATGTAAATTGCCAACAGTCACTAGGCAGAAGTGTATGGTGTTTCCTGAAACATCTAAAAAACAAAGCAACAGAGCCTAGGGCACTTCCACTTATGGTCCTATAGCTTAAGGAAATTAAAATCAAAAAGACACAGCCACCCCAAAGTTTGGGACGGCTCTGTATACAAGAACCTCGTTTATGGTACAAGTTCAATATCGCAGAAAGTGAAAAATGGATGAAGAAGTTTGGTACTTACGTACAATGCAATATCACTCAGCAATGACATCTATGTCATCAGGCCCGTAGCAGCATAATGAGTGCATTCAGGTATGATGATTCTAACTGAAATAAGTCACACAGAAAAAGAAACATCATAAGATATCACTAATACACGGAATGTAAACTTGGCTACACAGGAACTGGATTACAAAACAGAACAGGGTCTCAAATTTAGAAAACCAACTTATGCTTGCTTAAGGGGAAAGGTGAGTTGGGGTGCTGCATAAAACCAGAGATTGAAATGAGCACAGATAAAGTTCCTTAAGCCAAATATGGAATAGACAAGAGCTACTCCTTGCTCAACGAAATGGACTCAACACCCCATATTAAATGCCTAAGAATGTACCTGACTAGTAAGTATCTTAAAACCTATGGATTGCTATGTCTCCGAAAGAGAATCAAGCGTGTGTACAGGGGCATAAACGCAGCAGTGATAGGATTGGAGAGGTTCGGTGAGCAAATGAAGACCCTCTGAAGTCATATTGCATGGTACCCATTCCACGGGTCTCAACTCTCCAGGTTTAAGGGATTCTTCCTTCAGCTAAAACATGCATGTGGAACCCAGAGTATGATCAACCGTGTGATCGGGAGACGTGTTCAAATATGTCTCCGTTCTCGTCCTCTGGTACTCGGGTGCAACATTCCAGACGCTTTACTAACACTCTCCCGACTTGGAGAGTCAGTGCCTTTAACCTCCTGTTTGGCCCAGTTTGCAATTTCTGCGGAAGATGAACAGGAATAGGGAGAACCAATGAGAGACTAGCTGGAGGTGTCTGGACGGGCAAATTTAACTCTCATTTCCCACCAGGAAGAGGAATTAACCAAAGGCTCAGCGTGCCGTGCCGGAACCAGATTAGGGCCTGAAGCAATCCTGCGGTGTTGCGGCCAGCTCACAAGAAAGCGAGTTGAAGAAAGGAGCTCAGGGGCACTGTAAATCACAAACCTGCAGAGTTATAAATGACAGCTATCGTCCAAAAATATACTGAAGTAAGGCTGCCAAGAGGACTTGAATGCGGGGCCGAATTGCAGGAAACCGATTTCAGGAGGTAGACTGGAATTGCATTTAAAGCACAGGAAAAGAGGCAGAACGTCCACAATGATGCACTTGGCCAAAAAGGGCGTATGCGTTTTTTCCTGAATATATTCAGGAAAAAACGCATACGCCCTTTTTGGCCAACCAAGCAAGCTTGCAAAGGAAATCTGCACTACAATGAAGTCTTACTTCCCCCCGGTCAAAAGGTCCATCTGAAAAAAGTGTAAAATCCAGAAAGGCAGGACAGGCCATGGAGAACTGGGAGCCTTATTATGCTGATGGGCGGGATGTAAATTGCCAACAGCCACTCGGGAGAAGTGTATGGTGTTTCCTGAAACATCTAAAAAACAAAGCAACAGAGCCTAGGGCACTTCCACTTATGGTCCTATAGCTTAGGGAAATGAAAATCAAAAAGACACAGCCACCCGAAAGTTTGGGACGGCTCTGTTTACAAGAACCTCGTTTACGGTACAAGTTCAATATCGCAGAAAGTGAAAAATGGATGAAGAAGCTGTGGTACTTACGTACAATGCAATATCACTCAGCAATGACATCTATGTCATCAGGCCCTTAGCAGCATAATGAGTGGATTCAGGTATGATGATTCTAACTGAAAGAAGTCACACAGAAAAAGAAACATCATAAGATATCACTAATACACGGAATGTAAACTTGGCTACACAGGAACTGGATTACAAAACAGAACAGGGTCTCAAATTTAGAAAACCAAATTATGCTTGCTTAAGGGGAAAGGTGAGTTGGGGTGCTGCATAAAACCAGAGATTGAAATGAGCACAGATAAAGTACCTTAAGCCAAATATGGAATAGACAAGAGCTACTCCTTGCTCAACGAAATGGACTCAACACCCCATATTAAACGCCTAAGAATGTACCTGACTAGTAAGTATCTTAAAACCTATGGATTGCTATGTCTCCGAAAGAGAATCAAGCGTGTGTACAGGGGCATAAACGCAGCAGTGGTAGAATTGGAGAGGTTCGGTGAGCAAATGAAGAACCTTTGAAGTCATATTGCACGGTACCCATTCCACGGGTCTCAACTCTCCAGGTTTAAGGGATTCTTCCTTCAGCTAAAACATGCATGTGGAACCCAGAGTATGATCAACCATGTGATCGGGAGACGTGTTCAAATATGTCTCCGTTCTCGTCCCCTGTTTCTCGGGTGCAACATTCCAGACGATTTACTAACACTCTCCCGACTTGGAGAGTCAGTGCCTTTAACCTCCTGTTTGGCCCAGTTTGCAATTTCTGCGGAAGATGAACAGGAATAGGGAGAACCAATGAGAGACTAGCTGGAGGTGTCTGGACGGGCAAATTTAAATCTCATTTCCCACCAGGAAGAGGAAATAACCAAAGGCACAGCGTGCCGTGCCGGAACCAGATTAGGGCCTGAAGCAATCCTGCGGTGTTGCGGCCAGCTCACAAGAAAGCGAGTTGAAGAAAGGAGCTCAGGGGCACTGTAAATCACAAACCTGCAGAGTTATAAATGACAGCTATCGTCCAAAAATATACTGAAGTAAGGCTGCCAAGAGGACTTGAATGCGGGGCCGAATTGCAGGAAACCGATTTCAGGAGGTAGACTGGAATTGCATTTAAAGCACAGGAAAAGAGGCAGAACGTCCACAATGATGCACTTGGCCAAAAAGGGCGTATGCGTTTTTTCCTGAATATATTCAGGAAAAAACGCATACGCCCTTTTTGGCCAACCAAGCAAGCTTGCAAAGGAAATCTGCACTACAATGAAGTCTTACTTCCCCCCGGTCAAAAGGTCCATCTGAAAAAAGTGTAAAATCCAGAAAGGCAGGACAGGCCATGGAGAACTGGGAGCCTTATTATGCTGATGGGCGGGATGTAAATTGCCAACAGCCACTCGGGAGAAGTGTATGGTGTTTCCTGAAACATCTAAAAAACAAAGCAACAGAGCCTAGGGCACTTCCACTTATGGTCCTATAGCTTAGGGAAATGAAAATCAAAAAGACACAGCCACCCGAAAGTTTGGGACGGCTCTGTTTACAAGAACCTCGTTTACGGTACAAGTTCAATATCGCAGAAAGTGAAAAATGGATGAAGAAGCTGTGGTACTTACGTACAATGCAATATCACTCAGCAATGACATCTATGTCATCAGGCCCTTAGCAGCATAATGAGTGGATTCAGGTATGATGATTCTAACTGAAAGAAGTCACACAGAAAAAGAAACATCATAAGATATCACTAATACACGGAATGTAAACTTGGCTACACAGGAACTGGATTACAAAACAGAACAGGGTCTCAAATTTAGAAAACCAAATTATGCTTGCTTAAGGGGAAAGGTGAGTTGGGGTGCTGCATAAAACCAGAGATTGAAATGAGCACAGATAAAGTACCTTAAGCCAAATATGGAATAGACAAGAGCTACTCCTTGCTCAACGAAATGGACTCAACACCCCATATTAAACGCCTAAGAATGTACCTGACTAGTAAGTATCTTAAAACCTATGGATTGCTATGTGTCCGAAAGAGAATCAAGCGTGTGTACAGGGGCATAAACGCAGCAGTGGTAGAATTGGAGAGGTTCGGTGAGCAAATGAAGAACCTTTGAAGTCATATTGCACGGTACCCATTCCACGGGTCTCAACTCTCCAGGTTTAAGGGATTCTTCCTTCAGCTAAAACATGCATGTGGAACCCAGAGTATGATCAACCATGTGATCGGGAGACGTGTTCAAATATGTCTCCGTTCTCGTCCCCTGTTTCTCGGGTGCAACATTCCAGACGATTTACTAACACTCTCCCGACTTGGAGAGTCAGTGCCTTTAACCTCCTGTTTGGCCCAGTTTGCAATTTCTGCGGAAGATGAACAGGAATAGGGAGAACCAATGAGAGACTAGCTGGAGGTGTCTGGACGGGCAAATTTAACTCTCATTTCCCACCAGGAAGAGGAATTAACCAAAGGCTCAGCGTGCCGTGCCGGAACCAGATTAGGGCCTGAAGCAATCCTGCGGTGTTGCGGCCAGCTCGCATGAAAGCAAGTTGAAGAAAGGAGCTCAGGGTCACTGTAATTCACAAACCTGCAGAGTTATAAATGACAGCTATCGTCCAAAAATATACTGAAGTAAGGCTGCCAAGAGGACTTGAAAGCGGGGCAGAATTGCAGGAAACCGATTTCAGGAGGTAGACTGGAATTGCATTGAAAGCATAGGAAAAGAGGCAGAACGTCCACAATGATGCACTTGGCCAAAAAGGGCGTATGCGTTTTTTCCTGAATATATTCAGGAAAAAACGCATACGCCCTTTTTGGCCAACCAAGCAAGCTTGCAAAGGAAATCTGCACTACAATGAAGTCTCACTTCCCCCCGGTCAAAAGGGCCATCTGAAAAAAGTGTAAAATCCAGAAAGGCAGGACAGGCCATGGAGAACTGGGAGCCTTGTTATGCTGATGGGCGGGATGTAAATTGCCAACAGTCACTAGGCAGAAGTGTATGGTGTTTCCTGAAACATCTAAAAAACAAAGCAACAGAGCCTAGGGCACTTCCACTTATGGTCCTATAGCTTAAGGAAATTAAAATCAAAAAGACACAGCCACCCCAAAGTTTGGGACGGCTCTGTATACAAGAACCTCGTTTATGGTACAAGTTCAATATCGCAGAAAGTGAAAAATGGATGAAGAAGTTTGGTACTTACGTACAATGCAATATCACTCAGCAATGACATCTATGTCATCAGGCCCGTAGCAGCATAATGAGTGCATTCAGGTATGATGATTCTAACTGAAATAAGTCACACAGAAAAAGAAACATCATAAGATATCACTAATACACGGAATGTAAACTTGGCTACACAGGAACTGGATTACAAAACAGAACAGGGTCTCAAATTTAGAAAACCAACTTATGCTTGCTTAAGGGGAAAGGTGAGTTGGGGTGCTGCATAAAACCAGAGATTGAAATGAGCACAGATAAAGTTCCTTAAGCCAAATATGGAATAGACAAGAGCTACTCCTTGCTCAACGAAATGGACTCAACACCCCATATTAAATGCCTAAGAATGTACCTGACTAGTAAGTATCTTAAAACCTATGGATTGCTATGTCTCCGAAAGAGAATCAAGCGTGTGTACAGGGGCATAAACGCAGCAGTGATAGGATTGGAGAGGTTCGGTGAGCAAATGAAGACCCTCTGAAGTCATATTGCATGGTACCCATTCCACGGGTCTCAACTCTCCAGGTTTAAGGGATTCTTCCTTCAGCTAAAACATGCATGTGGAACCCAGAGTATGATCAACCATGTGATCGGGAGACGTGTTCAAATATGTCTCCGTTCTCGTCCCCTGGTACTCGGGTGCAACATTCCAGACGCTTTACTAACACTCTCCCGACTTGGAGAGTCAGTGCCTTTAACCTCCTGTTTGGCCCAGTTTGCAATTTCTGCGGAAGATGAACAGGAATAGGGAGAACCAATGAGAGACTAGCTTGAGGTGTCTGGACGGGCAAATTTAACTCTCATTTCCCACCAGGAAGAGGAATTAACCAAAGGCTCAGCGTGCAGTGCCGGAACCAGATTAGGGCCTGAAGCAATCCTGCGGTGTTGCGGCCAGCTCACAAGAAATCGAGTTGAGGAAAGGAGCTCCGGGACACTGTAATTCACAAACCTGCAGAGTTATAAATGACAGCTATCGTCCAAAAATATACTGAAGTAAGGCTGCCAAGAGGACTTGAATGTGGGGCAGAATTGCAGGAAACCGATTTCAGGAGGTAGACTGGAATTGCATTGAAAGCATAGGAAAAGAGGCAGAAAGTCCACAATGATGCACTTGGCCAAAAAGGGCGTATGCGTTTTTTCCTGAATATATTCAGGAAAAAACGCATACGCCCTTTATGGCCAACCAAGCAAGCTTGCAAAGGAAATCTGCACTACAATGAAGTCTCACTTCCCACGGGTCAATAGGGCCATCTGAAAAAAGTGTAAAATCCAGAAAGGCAGGACAGGCCATGGAGAACTGGGAGTCTTGTTATGCTGATGGGCGGGATGTAAATTGCCAACAGCCACTCGGGAGAAGTGTATGTGTTTCCTGAAACATCTAAAAAACAAAGCAACAGAGCCTAGGGCACTTCCACTTATGGTCCTATAGCTTAGGGAAATGAAAATCAAAAAGACACAGCCACCCCAAAGTTTGGGACGGCTCTGTTTACAAAACCTCGTTTACGGTACAAGTTCAATATCGCAGAAAGTGAAAAATGGATGAAGAAGTTGTGGTACTTACGTACAATGCAATATCACTCAGCAATGACCTCTATGTCATCAGGCCCGTAGCAGCATAATGAGTGGATTCAGGTATGATGATTCTAACTGAAAGAAGTCACACAGAAAAAGAAACATCATAAGATATCACTAATACACGGAATGTAAACTTGGCTACACAGGAACTGGATTACAAAACAGAACAGGGTCTCAAATTTAGAAAACCAAATTATGCTTGCTTAAGGGGAAAGGTGAGTTGGGGTGCTGCATAAAACCAGAGATTGAAATGAGCACAGATAAAGTACCTTAAGCCAAATATGGAATAGACAAGAGCTACTCCTTGCTCAACGAAATGGACTCAACACCCCATATTAAACGCCTAAGAATGTACCTGACTAGTAAGTATCTTAAAACCTATGGATTGCTATGTGTCCGAAAGAGAATCAAGCGTGTGTACAGGGGCATAAACGCAGCAGTGGTAGAATTGGAGAGGTTCGGTGAGCAAATGAAGAACCTTTGAAGTCATATTGCACGGTACCCATTCCACGGGTCTCAACTCTCCAGCTTTAAGGGATTCTTCCTTCAGCTAAAACATGCATGTGGAACCCAGAGTATGATCAACCATGTGATCGGGAGACGTGTTCAAATATGTCTCCGTTCTCGTCCCCTGTTTCTCGGGTGCAACATTCCAAACGATTTACTAACACTCTCCCGACTTGGAGAGTCAGTGCCTTTAACCTCCTGTTTGGCCCAGTTTGCAATTTCTGCGGGAGATGAACAGGAATAGGGAGAACCAATGAGAGACTAGCTGGAGGTGCCTGGACGGGCAAATTTAACTCTCATTTCCCACCAGGAAGAGGAATTAACCAAAGGCTCAGCGTGCCGTGCCGGAACCAGATTAGGGCCTGAAGCAATCCTGCGGTGTTGCGGCCAGCTCGCAAGAAAGCAAGTTGAAGAAAGGAGCTCAGGGTCACTGTAATTCACAAACCTGCAGAGTTATAAATGACAGCTATCGTCCAAAAATATACTGAAGTAAGGCTGCCAAGAGGACTTGAAAGCGGGGCAGAATTGCAGGAAACCGAGTTCAGGAGGTAGACTGGAATTGCATTTACAGCATAGGAAAAGAGGCAGAACGTCCACAATGATGCACTTGGCCAAAAAGGGCGTATGCGTTTTTTCCTGAATATATTCAGGAAAAAACGCATACGCCCTTTTTGGCCAACCAAGCAAGCTTGCAAAGGAAATCTGCACTACAATGAAGTCTCACTTCCCCCCGGTCAAAAGGGCCATCTGAAAAAAGTGTAAAATCCAGAAAGGCAGGACAGGCCATGGAGAACTGGGAGCCTTGTTATGCTGATGGGCGGGATGTAAATTGCCAACAGCCACTCCGGAGAAGTGTATGGTGTTTCCTGACACATCTAAAAAACAAAGCAACAGAGCCTAGGGCACTTCCACTTATGGTCCTATAGCTTAGGGAAATGAAAATCAAAAAGACACAGCCACCCCAAAGTTTGGGACGGCTCTGTTTACAAGAACCTCGTTTACGGTACAAGTTCAATATCGCAGAAAGTGAAAAATGGATGAAGAAGTTGTGGTACTTACGTACAATGCAATATCACTCAGCAATGACATCTATGTCATCAGGCCCGTAGCAGCATAATGAGTGGATTCAGCTATGATGATTCTAACTGAAAGAAGTCACACAGAAAAAGAAACATCATAAGATATCACTAATACACGCAATGTAAACATGGCTACACAGGAACTGGATTACAAAACAGAACAGGGTCTCAAATTTAGAAAAGCAACTTATTCTTGCTTAAGGGGAAAGGTGAGTTGGGGTGCTGCATAAAACCAGAGATTGAAATGAGCACAGATAAAGTTCCTTAAGCCAAATATGGAATAGACAAGAGCTACTCCTTGCTCAACGAAATGGACTCAACACCCCATATTAAACGCCTAAGAATGTACCTGACTAGTAAGTATCTTAAAACCTATGGATTGCTATGTCTCCGAAAGGGAATCAAGCGTGTGTACAGGGGAATAAACGCAGCAGTGATAGGATTGGAGAGGTTCGGTGAGCAAATGAAGACCCTTTGAAGTCATATTGCATGGTACCCATTCCACGGGTCTCAACTCTCCAGGTTTAAGAGATTCTACCTTCAGCTAAAACATGCATGTGGAACCCAGAGTATGATCAACCGTGTGATCGGGAGACGTGTTCAAATATGTCTCCGTTCTCGTCCCCTGGTCCTCGGGTGCAACATTCCAGACGCTTTACTAACACTCTCCCGACTTGGAGAGTCAGTGCCTGTAACCTCCTGTTTGGCCCAGTTTGCAATTTCTGCGGAAAATGAACAGGAATAGGGAGAACCAATGAGAGACTAGCTGGAGGTGTCTGGACGGGCAAATTTAACTCTCATTTCCCACCAGGAAGAGGAATTAACCAAAGGCTCAGCGTGCCGTGCCGGAACCACATTAGGGCCTGAAGCAATCCTGCGGTGTTGCGGCCAGCTCACAAGAAAGCGAGTTGAAGAAAGGAGCTCAGGGGCACTGTAATTCACAAACCTGCAGAGTTATAAATGACAGCTATCGTCCAAAAATATACTGAAGTAAGGCTGCCAAGAGGACGTGAAATCAGGGCAGAATTGCAGGAAACCGATTTCAGGAGGTAGACTGGAATTGCATTTAAAGCATAGGAAAAGAGGCAGAACGTCCACAATGATGCACTTGGCCAAAAAGGGCGTATGCGTTTTTTCCTGAATATATTCAGGAAAAAACGCATACGCCCTTTTTGGCCAACCAAGCAAGCTTGCAAAGAAATCTGCACTACAATGAAGTCTCACTTCCCCCGGTCAAAAGGGCCATCTGAAAAAAGTGTAAAATCCAGAAAGGCAGGACAGGCCATGGAGAACTGGGAGCCTTGTTATGCTGATGGGCGGGATGTAAATTGCCAACAGCCACTTGGGAGAAGTGTATGGTGTTTCCTGAAACATCTAAAAAACAAAGCAACGAGCCTAGGGCACTTCCAATTATGGTCCTATAGATTAGGGAAATGAAAATCAAAAAGACATGGCCACCCCAAAGTTTGGGACGGCTCTGTTTACAAGAACCTCGTTTACGGTACAAGTTCAATATCGCAGAAAGTGAAAAATGGATGAAGAAGTTGTGGGATTTACGTACAATGCAATATCACTCAGCACTGACATCTATGTCATCAGGCCCGTAGCAGCATAATGAGTGGATTCAGGTATGATGATTCTACCTGAAATAAGTCACGCAGAAAAAGAAACATCATAAGATATCACTAATACACGGAATGTAAACTTGGCTACACAGGAACTGGATTACAAAACAGAACAGGGTCTCAAATTTAGAAAACCAACTTATGCTTTCTTAAGGGGAAAGGTGAGTTGGGGTGCTGCATAAAACCAGAGATTGAAATGAGCACAGAGTAAGTTCCTTAAGCCAAATATGGAATAGACAAGAGCTACTCCTTGCTCAACGAAATGGACTCAACACCGCATATTAAACGCCTAAGAATGTACCTGACTAGTAAGTATCTTAAAACCTATGGATTGCTATGTCTCCGAAAGAGAATCAAGCGTGTGTACAGGGGCATAAACGCAGCAGTGATAGGATTGGAGAGGTTCGTTGAGCAAATGATGACCCTTTGAAGTCATACTGCATGCTACCCATTCCACGGGTCTCAACTCTCCAGGTTTAAGGGATTCTTTCTTCAGCTAAAACATGCATGTGGAACCCAGAGTATGATCAACCCTGTGATCGGGAGACGTGTTCAAATACGTCTCCGTTCTCGTCCCCTGGTACTCGCTTGCAACATACCAGACGCTTTACTAACACTCTCCCGACTTGGAGAGTCAGTGCCTTTAACCTCCTGTTTGGCCCAGTTTGCAATTTCTGCGGAAGATGAACAGGAATAGGGAGAACCAATGAGAGACTAGTTGGAGGTGTCTGGACGGGCAAATTTAACTCTCATTTCCCACCAGGAAGAGGAATTAACCAAAGGCTCAGCGTGCCGTTCCGGAACCAGATGAGGGCCTGAAGGAATCCTGCGGTGTTGTGGCCAGCTCACAAGAAAGCGAGTTGAAGAAAGTAGCTCAGGGGCACTGTAATTCACAAACCTGCAGAGTTATAAATGACAGCTATCGTCCAAAAATATACTGAAGTAAGGCTGCCAAGAGGACTTGAAAGCGGGGCAGAGTTGCAGGTAACCGATTTCAGGAGGTAGACTGGAATTGCATTTAAAGCATAGGAAAAGAGGCAGAACGTCCACAATGATGCACTTGGCCAAAAAGGGTGTATGCGTTTTTTCCTGAATATATTCAGGAAAAAACGCATACGCCCTTTTTGGCCAACCAAGCAAGCTTGCAAAGGAAATCTGCACTACAATGAAGTCTCACTTCCCCCGGGTCATAAGGGCCATCTGAAAAAAGTGTAAAATCCAGAAAGGCAGGACAGGCCATGGAGAACTGGGAGCCTTGTTATGCTGATGGGCAGGATGTAAATTGCCAACAGCCACTCGGGAGAAGTGTATGGTGTTTCCTGAAACATCTAAAAAACAAAGCAACAGAGCCTAGGGCACTTCCACTTATGGTCCTATAGCTTAGGGAAATGAAAATCAAAAAGACACAGCCACCCCAAAGTTTGGGACGGCTCTGTTTACAAGAACCTCGTTTACGGTACAAGTTCAATATCGCAGAAAGTGAAAAATGGATGAAGAAGCTGTGGTACTTACGTACAATGCAATATCACTCAGCAATGACATCTACGTCATCAGGCCCGTAGCAGCATAATGAGAGGATTCAGGTATGATGATTCTACCTGAAATAAGTCACACAGAAAAAGAAACATCATAAGATATCACTAATACACGGAATGTAAACTTGGCTACACAGGAACTGGATTACAAAACAGAACAGGGTCTCAAATTTAGAAAACCAACTTATGCTTGCTTAAGGGGAAAGGTGAGTTGGGGTGCTGCATAAAACCAGAGATTGAAATGAGCACAGAGTAAGTTCCTTAAGCCAAATATGGAATAGACAAGAGCTACTCCTTGCTCAACGAAATGGACTCAACACCCCATATTAAACGCCTAAGAATGTACCTGACTAGTAAGTATCTTAAAACTTATGGATTGCTATTTCTCCGAAAGGGAATCAAGCGTGTGTACAGGGGAATAAACGCAGCAGTGATAGGATTGGAGAGGTTCGGTGAGCAAATGAAGTCCCTTTGAAGTCATATTGCATGGTACCCATTCCACGGGTCTCAACTCTCCAGGTTTAAGGGATTCTTCCTTCAGCTAAAACATGCATGTGGAACCCAGAGTATGATCAACCATGTGATCGGGAGACGTGTTCAAATATGTCTCCGTTCTCGTCCCCTGGTAGTCGGGTGCAACATTCCAGACGCTTTACTAACACTCTCCCGACTTGGAGAGTCAGTGCCTTTAACCTCCTGTTTGGCCCAGTTTGCAATTTCTGCGGAAGATGAACAGGAATAAGGAGAACCAATGAGAGACTAGCTGGAGGTGTCTGGACGGGCAAATTTAACTCTCATTTCCCACCAGGAAGAGGAATTAACCAAAGGCTCAGCGTGCCGTGCCGGAACCAGATTAGGGCCTGAAGCAATCCTGCGGTGTTGCCGCCAGCTCACAAGAAAGCGAGTTGAAGAAAGGAGCTCAGGGGCACTGTAATTCACAAACCTGCAGAGTTATAAATGACAGCTATCGTCCAAAAATATACTGAAGTAAGGCTGCCAAGAGGACTCGAAAGCGGGGCAGAATTGCAGGAAACCGATTTCAGGAGGTAGACTGGAATTGCATTTAAAGCATAGGAAAAGAGGCAGAACGTCCACAATGATGCACTTGGCCAAAAAGGGCGTATGCGTTTTTTCCTGAATATATTCAGGAAAAAACGCATACGCCCTTTTTGGCCAACCAAGCAAGCTTGCAAAGGAAATCTGCACTACAATGAAGTCTCACTTCCCCCCGGTCAAAAGGGCCATCTGAAAAAAGTGTAAAATCCAGAAAGGCAGGACAGGCCATGGAGAACTGGGAGCCTTGTTATGCTGATGGGCGGGATGTAAATTGCCAACAGCCACTCTGGAGAAGTGTATGTGTTTCCTGAAACATCTAAAAAACAAAGCAACAGAGCCTAGGGCACTTCCACTTATGGTCCTATAGCTTAGGGAAATGAAAATCAAAAAGACACAGCCACCACAAAGTTTGGGACGGCTCTGTTTACAAGAACCTCGTTTACGGTACAAGTTCAATATCGCAGAAAGTGAAAAATGGATGAAGAAGCTGTGGTACTTACGTACAATGCAATATCACTCAGCAATGACATCTATGTCATCAGGCACGTAGCAGCATAATGAGTGGATTCAGGTATGATGATTCTACCTGAAATAAGTCACACAGAAAAAGAAACATCATAAGATATCACTAATACACGGAATGTAAACTTGGCTACACAGGAACTGGATTACAAAACAGAACAGGGTCTCAAATTTAGAAAACCAACTTATGCTTGCTTAAGGGGAAAGGTGAGTTGGGGTGCTGCATAAAACCAGAGATTGAAATGAGCACAGATAAAGTTCCTTAAGCCAAATATGGAATAGACAAGAGCTACTCCTTGCTCAACGAAATGGACTCAACACCCCATATTAAACGCCTAAGAATGTACCTGACTAGTAAGTATCTTAAAACCTATGGATTGCTATGTCTCCGAAAGAGAATCAAGCGTGTGTACAGGGGCATAAACGCAGCAGTGATAGGATTGGAGAGGTTCGGTGAGCAAATGAACACCCTTTGAAGTCATATTGCATGGTTCCCATTCCATGGGTCACAACTCTCCAGGTTTAAGGGATTCTTCCTTCAGCTAAAACATTCATGTGGAACCCAGAGTATGATCAACCGTGTGATCGGGAGACGTGTTCAAATATGTCTCCGTTCTCGTCCCCTGGTACTCGGGTGCAACATTCCAGACGCTTTACTAACACTTTCCCGACTTGGAGAGTCAGTGCCTTTAACCTCCTGTTTGGCCCAGTTTGCAATTTCTGCGGAAGATGAACAGGAATAGGGAGAACCAATGAGAGACTAGCTGGAGGTGTCTGGACGGGCAAATTTAACTCTCATTTCCCACGAGGAAGAGGAATTAACCAAAGGCTCAGCATGCCGTGCCGGAACCAGATTAGGGCCTGAAGCAATCCTGCGGTGTTGCGGCCAGCTCACAAGAAAGCGAGTTGAGGAAAGGAGCTCCGGGACACTGTAATTCACAAACCTGCAGAGTTATAAATGACAGCTATCGTCCAAAAATATACTGAAGTAAGGCTGCCAAGAGGACTTGAAAGCGGGGCAGAATTGCAGGAAACCGATTTCAGGAGGTAGACTGGAATTGCATTGAAAGCATAGGAAAAGAGGCAGAACGTCCACAATGATGCACTTGGCCAAAAAGGGCGTATGCGTTTTTTCCTGAATATATTCAGGAAAAAACGCATACGCCCTTTTTGGCCAACCAAGCAAGCTTGCAAAGGAAATCTGCACTACAATGAAATCTCACTTCCCCCCGGTCAAAAGGGCCATCTGAAAAAAGTGTAAAATCCAGAAAGGCAGGACAGGCCATGGAGAACTGGGAGCCTTGTTATGCTGATGGGCGGGATGTAAATTGCCAACAGCCACTCGGGAGAAGTGTATGGTGTTTCCTGAAACATCTAAAAAACAAAGCAACAGAGCCTAGGGCACTTCCACTTATGGTCCTATAGCTTAGGGAAATGAAAATCAAAAAGACACAGCCACCCCAAAGTTTGGGACGGCTCTGTTTACAAGAACCTCGTTTACGGTACAAGTTCAATATCGCAGAAAGTGAAAAATGGATGAAGAAGCTGTGGTACTTACGTACAATGCAATATCACTCAGCAATGACATCTATGTCATCAGGCCCGTAGCAGCATAATGAGTGGATTCAGGTATGATGATTCTAACTGAAAGAAGTCACACAGAAAAAGAAACATCATAAGATATCACTAATACACGGAATGTAAACTTGGCTACACAGGAACTGCATTACAAAACAGAACAGGGTCTCAAATTTAGAAAACCAACTTATGCTTGCTTAAGGGGAAAGGTGAGTTGGGGTGCTGCATAAAACCAGAGATTGAAATGAGCACAGAGTAAGTTCCTTAAGCCAAATATGGAATAGACAAGATCTACTCCTTGCTCAACGAAATGGACTCAACACCCCATATTAAACGCCTAAGAATGTACCTGACTTGTAAGTATCTTAAAACCTATGGATTGCTATGTCTCTGAAAGGGAATCAAGCGTGTGTACAGGGGCATAAACGCAGCAGTGATAGGATTGGAGAGGTTCGGTGAGCAAATGAACACCCTTTGAAGTCATATTGCATGGTACCCATTCCACGGGTCTCAACTCTCCAGGTTTAAGGGATTCTTCCTTCAGCTAAAACATGCATGTGGAACCCAGAGTATGATCAACCGTGTGATCGGGAGACGTGTTCAAATATGTCTCCGTTCTCGTCCCCTGGTACTCGGGTGCAACATTCCAGACGCTTTACTAACACTCTCCCGACTTGGAGAGTCAGTGCCTTTAACCTCCTGTTTGGCCCAGTTTGCAATTTCTGCGGAAGATGAACAGGAATAGGGAGAACCAATGAGAGACTAGCTGGAGGTGTCTGGACGGGCAAATTTAACTCTCATTTCCCACCAGGAAGAGGAATTAACCAAAGGCTCAGCGTGCCGTGCCGGAACAACATTAGGGCCTGAAGCAATCCTGTGGTGTTGCGGCCAGCTCACAAGAAAGCGAGTTGAAGAAAGGAGCTCAGGGGCACTGTAATTCACAAACCTGCAGAGTTATAAATGACAGCTATCGTCCAAAAATATACTGAAGTAAGGCTGCCAAGAGGACTCGAAAGCGGGGAAGAATTGCAGGAAACCGATTTCAGGAGGTAGACTGGAATTGCATTGAAAGCATAGGAAAAGAGGCAGAACGTCCACAATGATGCACTTGGCCAAAAAGGGCGTATGCGTTTTTTCCTGAATATATTCAGGAAAAAACGCATACGCCCTTTTTGGCCAACCAAGCAAGCTTGCAAAGGAAATCTGCACTACAATGAAGTCTCACTTCCCCCTGGTCAAAAGGGCCATCTGAAAAAATGTAAAATCCAGAAAGGCAGGACAGGCCATGGAGAACTGGGAGCCTTGTTATGCTGATGGGCGGGATGCAAATTGCCAACAGCCACTCGGGAGAAGTGTATGTGTTTCCTGAAACATCTAAAAAACAAAGCAACAGAGCCTAGGGCACTTCCACTTATGGTCCTATAGATTAGGGAAATGAAAATCAAAAAGACACAGCCACCCCAAAGTTTGGGACGGCTCTGTTTACAAGAACCTCGTTTACGGTACAAGTTCAATATCGCAGAAAGTGAAAAATGGATGAAGAAGCTGTGGTACTTACGTACAATGCAATATCACTCAGCAATGACATCTATGTCATCAGGCACGTAGCAGCATAATGAGTGGATTCAGGTATGATGATTCTACCTGAAATAAGTCACACAGAAAAAGAAACATCATAAGATATCACTAATACACGGAATGTAAACTTGGCTACACAGGAACTGGATTACAAAACAGAACAGGGTCTCAATTTAGAAAACCAACTTATGCTTGCTTAAGGGGAAAGGTGAGTTGGGGTGCTGCATAAAACCAGAGATTGAAATGAGCACAGATAAAGTTCCTTAAGCCAAATATGGAATAGACAAGAGCTACTCCTTGCTCAACGAAATGGACTCAACACCCCATGTTAAACGCCTAAGAATGTACCTGACTAGTAAGTATCTTAAAACCTATGGATTGCTATGTCTCCGAAAGAGAATCAAGCGTGTGTACAGGGGCATAAACGCAGCAGTGATAGGATTGGAGAGGTTCGGTGAGCAAATGAAGACCCTTTGAAGTCATATTGCATGGTACCCATTCCACGGGTCACAACTCTCCAGGTTTAAGGGATTCTTCCTTCAGCTAAAACATGCATGTGGAACCAAGAGTATGATCAACCGTGTGATCGGGAGACGTGTTCAAATATGTCTCCGTTCTCGTCCCCTGGTACTCGGGTGCAACATTCCAGACGCTTTACTAACACTCTCCCGACTTGGAGAGTCAGTGCCTTTAACCTCCTGTTTGGCCCAGTTTGCAATTTCTGCGGAAGATGAACAGGAATAGGGAGAACAAATGAGAGACTAGCTGGAGGTGTCTGGACGGGCAAATTTAACTCTCATTTCCCACCAGGAAGAGGAATTAACCAAAGGCTCAGCGTGCCGTGCCGGAACCAGATTAGGGCCTGAAGCAATCCTGCGGTGTTGCGGCCAGCTCACAAGAAAGCGAGTTGAAGAAAGGAGCTCAGGGGCACTGTAATTCACAAACCTGCAGAGTTATAAATGACAGCTATCGTCCAAAAATATACTGAAGTAAGGCTGCCAAGAGGACTTGAAAGCGGGGCCGAATTGCAGGAAACCGATTTCAGGAGGTAGACTGGAATTGCATTTAAAGCATAGGAAAAGAGGCAGAACGTCCACAATGATGCCCTTGGCCAAAAAGGGCGTATGCGTTTTTTCCTGAATATATTCAGGAAAAAACGCATACGCCCTTTTTGGCCAACCAAGCAAGCTTGCAAAGGAAATCTGCACTACAATGAAGTCTCACTTCCCCCCGGTCAAAAGGTCCATCTGAAAAAAGTGTAAAATCCAGAAAGGCAGGACAGGCCATGGAGAACTGGGAGCCTTGTTATGCTGATGGGCGGGATGTAAATTGCCAACAGCCACTCGGGAGAAGTGTATGGTGTTTCCTGAAACATCTAAAAAACAAAGCAACAGAGCCTAGGGCACTTCCACTTATGGTCCTATAGCTTAGGGAAATGAAAATCAAAAAGACACAGCCACCCCAAAGTTTGGGACGGCTCTGTTTACAAGAACCTCGTTTACGGTACAAGTTCAATATCGCAGAAAGTGAAAAATGGATGAAGAAGCTGTGGTACTTACGTACAATGCAATATCACTCAGCAATGACATCTATGTCATCAGGCCCGTAGCAGCATAATGAGTGGATTCAGGTATGATGATTCTAACTGAAAGAAGTCACACAGAAAAAGAAACATCATAAGATATCACTAATACACGGAATGTAAACTTGGCTACACAGGAACTGGATTACAAAACAGAACAGGGTCTCAAATTTAGAAAACCAAATTATGCTTGCTTAAGGGGAAAGGTGAGTTGGGGTGCTGCATAAAACCAGAGATTGAAATGAGCACAGATAAAGTACCTTAAGCCAAATATGGAATAGACAAGAGCTACTCCTTGCTCAACGAAATGGACTCAACACCCCATATTAAACGCCTAAGAATGTACCTGACTAGTAAGTATCTTAAAACCTATGGATTGCTATGTGTCCGAAAGAGAATCAAGCGTGTGTACAGGGGCATAAACGCAGCAGTGGTAGAATTGGAGAGGTTCGGTGAGCAAATGAAGAACCTTTGAAGTCATATTGCACGGTACCCATTCCACGGGTCTCAACTCTCCAGCTTTAAGGGATTCTTCCTTCAGCTAAAACATGCATGTGGAACCCAGAGTATGATCAACCATGTGATCGGGAGACGTGTTCAAATATGTCTCCGTTCTCGTCCCCTGGTACTCGGGTGCAACATTCCAGACGATTTACTAACACTCTCCCGACTTGGAGAGTCAGTGCCTTTAACCTCCTGTTTGGCGCAGTTTGCAATTTCTGCGGAAGATGAACAGGAATAGGGAGAACCAATGAGAGACTAGCTGGAGGTGTCTGGACGGGCAAATTTAACTCTCATTTCCCACCAGGAAGAGGAATTAACCAAAGGCTCAGCGTGCCGTGCCGGAACCAGATTAGGGCCTGAAGCAATCCTGCGGTGTTGCGGCCAGCTCACAAGAAAGCGAGTTGAAGAAAGGAGCTCAGGGGCACTGTAATTCACAAACCTGCAGAGTTATAAATGACAGCTATCGTCCAAAAATATACTGAAGTAAGGCTGCCAAGAGGACTCGAAAGCGGGGAAGAATTGCAGGAAACCGATTTCAGGAGGTAGACTGGAATTGCATTGAAAGCATAGGAAAAGAGGCAGAACGTCCACAATGATGCACTTGGCCAAAAAGGGCGTATGCGTTTTTTCCTGAATATATTCAGGAAAAAACGCATACGCCCTTTTTGGCCAACCAAGCAAGCTTGCAAAGGAAATCTGCACTACAATGAAGTCTCACTTCCCCCTGGTCAAAAGGGCCATCTGAAAAAATGTAAAATCCAGAAAGGCAGGACAGGCCATGGAGAACTGGGAGCCTTGTTATGCTGATGGGCGGGATGCAAATTGCCAACAGCCACTCGGGAGAAGTGTATGTGTTTCCTGAAACATCTAAAAAACAAAGCAACAGAGCCTAGGGCACTTCCACTTATGGTCCTATAGATTAGGGAAATGAAAATCAAAAAGACACAGCCACCCCAAAGTTTGGGACGGCTCTGTTTACAAGAACCTCGTTTACGGTACAAGTTCAATATCGCAGAAAGTGAAAAATGGATGAAGAAGCTGTGGTACTTACGTACAATGCAATATCACTCAGCAATGACATCTATGTCATCAGGCACGTAGCAGCATAATGAGTGGATTCAGGTATGATGATTCTACCTGAAATAAGTCACACAGAAAAAGAAACATCATAAGATATCACTAATACACGGAATGTAAACTTGGCTACACAGGAACTGGATTACAAAACAGAACAGGGTCTCAATTTAGAAAACCAACTTATGCTTGCTTAAGGGGAAAGGTGAGTTGGGGTGCTGCATAAAACCAGAGATTGAAATGAGCACAGATAAAGTTCCTTAAGCCAAATATGGAATAGACAAGAGCTACTCCTTGCTCAACGAAATGGACTCAACACCCCATGTTAAACGCCTAAGAATGTACCTGACTAGTAAGTATCTTAAAACCTATGGATTGCTATGTCTCCGAAAGAGAATCAAGCGTGTGTACAGGGGCATAAACGCAGCAGTGATAGGATTGGAGAGGTTCGGTGAGCAAATGAAGACCCTTTGAAGTCATATTGCATGGTACCCATTCCACGGGTCACAACTCTCCAGGTTTAAGGGATTCTTCCTTCAGCTAAAACATGCATGTGGAACCAAGAGTATGATCAACCGTGTGATCGGGAGACGTGTTCAAATATGTCTCCGTTCTCGTCCCCTGGTACTCGGGTGCAACATTCCAGACGCTTTACTAACACTCTCCCGACTTGGAGAGTCAGTGCCTTTAACCTCCTGTTTGGCCCAGTTTGCAATTTCTGCGGAAGATGAACAGGAATAGGGAGAACAAATGAGAGACTAGCTGGAGGTGTCTGGACGGGCAAATTTAACTCTCATTTCCCACCAGGAAGAGGAATTAACCAAAGGCTCAGCGTGCCGTGCCGGAACCAGATTAGGGCCTGAAGCAATCCTGCGGTGTTGCGGCCAGCTCACAAGAAAGCGAGTTGAAGAAAGGAGCTCAGGGGCACTGTAATTCACAAACCTGCAGAGTTATAAATGACAGCTATCGTCCAAAAATATACTGAAGTAAGGCTGCCAAGAGGACTTGAAAGCGGGGCCGAATTGCAGGAAACCGATTTCAGGAGGTAGACTGGAATTGCATTTAAAGCATAGGAAAAGAGGCAGAACGTCCACAATGATGCCCTTGGCCAAAAAGGGCGTATGCGTTTTTTCCTGAATATATTCAGGAAAAAACGCATACGCCCTTTTTGGCCAACCAAGCAAGCTTGCAAAGGAAATCTGCACTACAATGAAGTCTCACTTCCCCCCGGTCAAAAGGTCCATCTGAAAAAAGTGTAAAATCCAGAAAGGCAGGACAGGCCATGGAGAACTGGGAGCCTTGTTATGCTGATGGGCGGGATGTAAATTGCCAACAGCCACTCGGGAGAAGTGTATGGTGTTTCCTGAAACATCTAAAAAACAAAGCAACAGAGCCTAGGGCACTTCCACTTATGGTCCTATAGCTTAGGGAAATGAAAATCAAAAAGACACAGCCACCCCAAAGTTTGGGACGGCTCTGTTTACAAGAACCTCGTTTACGGTACAAGTTCAATATCGCAGAAAGTGAAAAATGGATGAAGAAGCTGTGGTACTTACGTACAATGCAATATCACTCAGCAATGACATCTATGTCATCAGGCCCGTAGCAGCATAATGAGTGGATTCAGGTATGATGATTCTAACTGAAAGAAGTCACACAGAAAAAGAAACATCATAAGATATCACTAATACACGGAATGTAAACTTGGCTACACAGGAACTGGATTACAAAACAGAACAGGGTCTCAAATTTAGAAAACCAAATTATGCTTGCTTAAGGGGAAAGGTGAGTTGGGGTGCTGCATAAAACCAGAGATTGAAATGAGCACAGATAAAGTACCTTAAGCCAAATATGGAATAGACAAGAGCTACTCCTTGCTCAACGAAATGGACTCAACACCCCATATTAAACGCCTAAGAATGTACCTGACTAGTAAGTATCTTAAAACCTATGGATTGCTATGTGTCCGAAAGAGAATCAAGCGTGTGTACAGGGGCATAAACGCAGCAGTGGTAGAATTGGAGAGGTTCGGTGAGCAAATGAAGAACCTTTGAAGTCATATTGCACGGTACCCATTCCACGGGTCTCAACTCTCCAGCTTTAAGGGATTCTTCCTTCAGCTAAAACATGCATGTGGAACCCAGAGTATGATCAACCATGTGATCGGGAGACGTGTTCAAATATGTCTCCGTTCTCGTCCCCTGTTTCTCGGGTGCAACATTCCAGACGATTTACTAACACTCTCCCGACTTGGAGAGTCAGTGCCTTTAACCTCCTGTTTGGCGCAGTTTGCAATTTCTGCGGAAGATGAACAGGAATAGGGAGAACCAATGAGAGACTAGCTGGAGGTGTCTGGACGGGCAAATTTAACTCTCATTTCCCACCAGGAAGAGGAATTAACCAAAGGCTCAGCGTGCCATGCCGGAACCAGATTAGGGCCTGAAGCAATCCTGCGGTGTTGCGGCCAGCTCGCAAGAAAGCAAGTTGAAGAAAGGAGCTCAGGGTCACTGTAATTCACAAACCTGCAGAGTTATAAATGACAGCTATCGTCCAAAAATATACTGAAGTAAGGCTGCCAAGAGGACTTGAAAGCGGGGCAGAATTGCAGGAAACCGATTTCAGGAGGTAGACTGGAATTGCATTGAAAGCATAGGAAAAGAGGCAGAACGTCCACAATGATGCACTTGGCCAAAAAGGGCGTATGCGTTTTTTCCTGAATATATTCAGGAAAAAACGCATACGCCCTTTATGGCCAACCAAGCAAGCTTGCAAAGGAAATCTGCACTACAATGAAGTCTCACTTCCCCCGGGTCAATAGGGCCATCTGAAAAAAGTGTAAAATCCAGAAAGGCAGGACAGGCCATGGAGAACTGGGAGCCTTGTTATGCTGATGGGCGGGATGTAAATTGCCAACAGCCACTCGGGAGAAGTGTATGTGTTTCCTGAAACATCTAAAAAACAAAGCAACAGAGCCTAGGGCACTTCCACTTATGGTCCTATAGCTTAGGGAAATGAAAATCAAAAAGACACAGCCACCCCAAAGTTTGGGATGGCTCTGTTTACAAAACCTCGTTTACGGTACAAGTTCAATATCGCAGAAAGTGAAAAATGGATGAAGAAGTTGTGGTACTTACGTACAATGCAATATCACTCAGCAATGACCTCTATGTCATCAGGCCCGTAGCAGCATAATGAGTGGATTCAGGTATGATGATTCTAACTGAAAGAAGTCACACAGAAAAAGAAACATCATAAGATATCACTAATACACGGAATGTAAACTTGGCTACACAGGAACTGGATTACAAAACAGAACAGGGTCTCAAATTTAGAAAACCAAATTATGCTTGCTTAAGGGGAAAGGTGAGTTGGGGTGCTGCATAAAACCAGAGATTGAAATGAGCACAGATAAAGTACCTTAAGCCAATTATGGAATAGACAAGAGCTACTCCTTGCTCAACGAAATGGACTGAACACCCCATATTAAACGCCTAAGAATGTACCTGACTAGTAAGTATCTTAAAACCTATGGATTGCTATGTGTCCGAAAGAGAATCAAGCGTGTGTACAGGGGCATAAACGCAGCAGTGGTAGAATTGGAGAGGTTCGGTGAGCAAATGAAGAACCTTTGAAGTCATATTGCACGGTACCCATTCCACGGCTCTCAACTCTCCAGCTTTAAGGGATACTTCCTTCAGCTAAAACATGCATGTGGAACCCAGAGTATGATCAACCATGTGATCGGGAGACGTGTTCAAATATGTCTCCGTTCTCGTCCCCTGTTTCTCGGGTGCAACATTCCAGACGATTTACTAACACTCTCCCGACTTGGAGAGTCAGTGCCTTTAACCTCCTGTTTGGCCCAGTTTGCAATTTCTGCGGAAGATGAACAGGAATAGGGAGAACCAATGAGAGACTAGCTGGAGGTGTCTGGACGGGCAAATTTAACTCTCATTTCCCACCAGGAAGAGGAATTAACCAAAGGCTCAGCGTGCCGTGCCGGAACCAGATTAGGGCCTGAAGCAATCCTGCGGTGTTGCGGCCAGCTCGCAAGAAAGCAAGTTGAAGAAAGGAGCTCAGGGTCACTGTAATTCACAAACCTGCAGAGTTATAAATGACAGCTATCGTCCAAAAATATACTGAAGTAAGGCTGCCAAGAGGACTTGAAAGCGGGGCAGAATTGCAGGAAACCGAGTTCAGGAGGTAGACTGGAATTGCATTGAAAGCATAGGAAAAGAGGCAGAACGTCCACAATGATGCACTTGGCCAAAAAGGGCGTATGCGTTTTTTCCTGAATATGTTCAGGAAAAAACGCATACGCCCTTTTTGGCCAACCAAGCAAGCTTGCAAAGGAAATCTGCACTACAATGAAGTCTCACTTCTCCCCGGTCATAAGGGCCATCTGAAAAAAGTGTAAAATCCAGAAAGGCAGGACAGGCCATGGAGAACTGGGAGCCTTGTTATGCTGATGGGCGGGATGTAAATTGCCAACAGCCACTGGGGAGAAGTGTATGGTGTTTCCTGACACATCTAAAAAACAAAGCAACAGAGCCTAGGGCACTTCCACTTATGGTCCTATAGCTTAGGGAAATGAAAATCAAAAAGACACAGCCACCCCAAAGTTTGGGACGGCTCTGTTTACAAGAACCTCGTTTATGGTACAAGTTCAATATCGCAGAAAGTGAAAAATGGATGAAGAAGTTGTGGTACTTACGTACAATGCAATATCACTCAGCAATGACATCTATGTCATCAGGCCCGTAGCAGCATAATGAGTGGATTCAGCTATGATGATTCTAACTGAAAGAAGTCACACAGAAAAAGAAACATCATAAGATATCACTAATACACGCAATGTAAACATGGCTACACAGGAACTGGATTACAAAACAGAACAGGGTCTCAAATTTAGAAAACCAACTTATGCTTGCTTAAGGGGAAAGGTGAGTTGGGGTGCTGCATAAAACCAGAGATTGAAATGAGCACAGATAAAGTTCCTTAAGCCAAATATGGAATAGACAAGAGCTACTCCTTGCTCAATGAAATGGACTTAACACCCCATATTAAACGCCTAAGAATGTACCTGACTAGTAAGTATCTTAAAACCTATGGATTGCTATGTCTCCGAAAGGGAATCAAGCGTGTGTAGAGGGGAATAAACGCAGCAGTGATAGGATTGGAGAGGTTCGGTGAGCAAATGAAGACCCTTTGAAGTCATATTGCATGGTACCCATTCCACGGGTCTCAACTCTCCAGGTTTAAGGGATTCTTCCTTCAGCTAAAACATGCATGTGGAACCCAGAGTATGATCAACCGTGTTATCGGGAGACGTCTTCAAATATGTCTCCGTTCTCGTCCCCTGGTCCTCGGGTGCAACATTCCAGACGCTTTACTAACACTCTCCCGACTTGGAGAGTCAGTGCCTTTAACCTCCTGTTTGGCCCAGTTTGCAATTTCTGCGGAAGATGAACAGGAATAGGGAGAACCAATGAGAGACTAGCTGGAGGTGTCTGGACGGGCAAATTTAACTCTCATTTCCCACCAGGAAGAGGAATTAACCAAAGGCTCAGCATGCCATGCCGGAACCAGATTAGGGCCTGAAGCAATCCTGCTGTGTTGCGGCCAGCTCACAAGGAAGCGAGTTGAAGGAAGGAGTTCAGGGGCACTGTAATTCACAAACCTGCAGAGTTATAAATGACAGCTATCGTCCAAAAATATACTGAAGTAAGGCTGCCAAGAGGACTTGAAAGCGGTGCAGAATTGCAGGAAACCGATTTCAGGAGGTAGACTGGAATTGCATTTAAAGCATAGGAAAAGAGGCAGAACGTCCACAATGATGCACTTGGCCAAAAAGGGCGTATGCGTTTTTTCCTATTCAGGAAAAAATGCATACGCCCTTTTTGGCCAACCAAGCAAGCTTGCAAAGGAAATCTGCACTACAATGAAGTCTCACTTCCCCCCGGTCAAAAGGGCCATCTGAAAAAAGTGTAAAATCCAGAAAGGCAGGACAGGCCATGGAGAACTGGGAGCCTTGTTATGCTGATGGGCGGGATGTAAATTGCCAACAGCCACTCAGGAGAAGTGTATGTGTTTCCTGAAACATCTAAAAAACAAAGCAACAGAGCCTAGGGCACTTCCACTTATGGTCCTATAGCTTAGGGAAATGAAAATCAAAAAGACACAGCCACCCCAAAGTTTGGGACGGCTCTGTTTACAAGAACCTCGTTTACGGTACAAGTTCAATATCGCAGAAAGTGAAAAATGGATGAAGAAGCTGTGGTACTTACGTAAAATGCAATATCACTCAGCACTGACATCTATGTCATCAGGCCCGTAGCAGCATAATGAGTGGATTCAGGTATGATGATTCTAACTGAAATAAGTCACACAGAAAAAGAAACATCATAAGATATCACTAATACACGGAATGTAAACTTGGCTACACAGGAACTGGATTACAAAACAGAACAGGGTCTCAAATTTAGAAAACCAACTTATGCTTGCTTAAGGGGAAAGGTGAGTTGGGGTGCTGCATAAAACCAGAGATTGAAATGAGCACAGATAAAGTTCCTTAAGCCAAATATGGAATAGACAAGAGCTACTCCTTGCTCAACGAAATGGACTCAACACCCCATATTAAACGCCTAAGAATGTACCTGACTAGTAAGTATCTTAAAACCTATGGATTGCTATGTCTCTGAAAGAGAATCAAGCGTGTGTACAGGGGCATAAACGCAGCAGTGATAGGATTGGAGAGGTTCGGTGAGCAAATGAAGACCCTTTGAAGTCATACTGCATGGTACCCATTCCACGGGTCTCAACTCTCCAGGTTTAAGGGATTCTTCCTTCAGCTAAAACATGCATGTGGAACCCAGAGTATGATCAACCGTGTGATCGGGAGACGTGTTCAAATATGTCTCCGTTCTCGTCCCCTGGTACTCGGGTGCAACATTCCAGATGCTTTACTAACACTCTCCCGACTTGGAGAGTCAGTGCCTTTAACCTCCTGTTTGGCCCAGTTTGCAATTTCTGTGGAAGATGAACAGGAATAGGGAGAACCAATGAGAGACTAGCTGGAGGTGTCTAGACGGGCAAATTTAACTCTCATTTCCCACCAGGAAGAGGAATTAACCAAAGGCTCAGCGTGCCGTGCCGGAACCACATTAGGGCATGAAGCAATCCTGCGGTGTTGCGGCCAGCTCACAAGAAAGCGAGTTGAAGAAAGGAGCTCAGGGGCACTGTAATTCACAAACCTGCAGAGTTATAAATGACAGCTATCGTCCAAAAATATACTGAAGTAAGGCTGCCAAGAGGACTGGAAAGTGGAGCAGAATTGCAGGAAACTGATTTCAGGAGGTAGACTGGAATTGCATTTAAAGCATAGGAAAAGAGGCAGAACGTCCACAATGATGCACTTGGCCAAAAAGGGCGTATGCGTTTTTTCCTGAATATATTCAGGAAAAAACGCATACGTCCTTTTTGGCCAACCAAGCAAGCTTGCAAAGGAAATCTGCACTACAATGAAGTCTCACTTCCCCCCGGTCATAAGGGCCATCTGAAAAAAGTGTAAAATCCAGAAAGGCAGGACAGGCCATGGAGAACTGGGAGCCTTGTTATGCTGATGGGCGGGATGAAAATTGCCAACAGCCACTCGGGAGAAGTGTATGGTGTTTCCTGAAACATCTAAAAAACAAAGCAACAGAGCCTAGGGCACTTCCACTTATGGTCCTATAGCTTAGGGAAATGAAAATCAAAAAGACACAGCCACCCCAAAGTTTGGGACGGCGCTGTTTACAAGAACCTCGTTTACGGTACAAGTTCAATATCGCAGAAAGTGAAAAATGGATGAAGAAGTTGTGGTACTTACGTACAATGCAATATCACTCAGCAATGACATCTATGTCATCAGGCCCGTAGCAGCATAATGAGTGGATTCAGGTATGATGATTCTAACTGAAAGAAGTCACACAGAAAAAGAAACATCATAAGATATCACTAATACACGGAATGTAAACTTGGCTACACAGGAACTGGATTACAAAACAGAACATGGTCTCAATTTAGAAAACCAACTTATGCTTGCTTAAGGGGAAAGGTGAGTTGGGGTGCTGCATAAAACCAGAGATTGTAATGAGCACAGATAAAGTTCCTTAAGCCAAATATGGAATAGACAAGAGCTACTCCTTGCTCAACGAAATGGACTCAACACCCCATATTAAACGCCTAAGAATGTACCTGACTAGTAAGTATCTTAAAACCTATGGATTGCTATGTCTCCGAAAGGGAATCAAGCGTGTGTACAGGGGAATAAACGCAGCAGTGATAGGATTGGAGAGGTTCGGTGAGCAAATGAAGACCCTTTGAAGTCATATTGCATGGTACCCATTCCACGGGTCTCAGCTCTCCAGGTTTAAGAGATTCTACCTTCAGCTAAAACATGCATGTGGAACCCAGAGTATGATCAACCGTGTGATCGGGAGACGTGTTCAAATATGTCTCCGTTCTCGTCCCCTGGTACTCGGGTGCAACATTCCAGACGCTTTACTAACACTCTCCCGACTTGGAGAGTCAGTGCCTTTAACCTCCTGTTTGGCCCAGTTTGCAATTTCTGCGGAAGATGAACAGGAATAGGGAGAACCAATGAGAGACTAGCTGGAGGTGTCTGGACGGGCAAATTTAACTCTCATTTCCCACCAGGAAGAGGAATTAACCAAAGGCTCAGCGTGCCGTGCCGGAACCACATTAGGGTCTGAAGCAATCCTGCGGTGTTGCGGCCAGCTCACAAGAAAGCGAGTTGAAGAAAGGAGCTCAGGGGCACTGTAATTCACAAACCTGCAGAGTTATAAATGACAGCTATCGTCCAAAAATATACTGAAGTAAGGCTGCCAAGAGGACGTGAAATCAGGGCAGAATTGCAGGAAACCGATTTCAGGAGGTAGACTGGAATTGCATTTAAAGCATAGGAAAAGAGGCAGAACGTCCACAATGATGCACTTGGCCAAAAAGGGCGTATGCGTTTTTTCCTGAATATATTCAGGAAAAAACGCATACGCCCTTTTTGGCCAACCAAGCAAGCTTGCAAAGGAAATCTGCACTACAATGAAGTCTCACTTCCCCCCGGTCAAAAGGGCCATCTGAAAAAAGTGTAATATCCAGAAAGGCAGCACAGGCCATGGAGAACTGGGAGCCTTGTTATGCTGATGGGCGGGATGTAAATTGCCAACAGCCACTCGGGAGAAGTGTATGGTGTTTCCTGAAACATCTAAAAAACAAAGCAACAGAGCCCAGGGCACTTCCACTTATGGTCCTATAGCTTAGGGAAATGAAAATCAAAAAGACACAGCCACCCCAATGTTTGGGACGGCTCTGTTTACAAGAACCTCGTTTACGGTACAAGTTCAATATCGCAGAAAGTGAAAAATGGATGAAGAAGCTGTGGTACTTACGTACAATGCAATATCACTCAGCAATGACATCTACGTCATCAGGCCCGTAGCAGCATAATGAGAGGATTCAGGTATGATGATTCTACCTGAAATAAGTCACGCAGAAAGAGAAACATCATAAGATATCACTAATACACGGAATGTAAACTTGGCTACACAGGAACTGGATTACAAAACAGAACAGGGTCTCAAATTTAGAAAACCAACTTATGCTTGCTTAAGGGGAAAGGTGAGTTGGGGTGCTGCATAAAACCAGAGATTGAAATGAGCACAGAGTAAGTTCTTTAAGCCAAATATGGAATAGACAAGAGCTACTCCTTGCGCAACGAAATGGACTCAACAGCCCATATTAAACGCCTAAGAATGTACCTGACTAGTAAGTATCTTAAAACCTATGGATTGCTATGTCTCCGAAAGAGAATCAAGCGTGTGTACAGGGGCATAAATGCAGCAGTGATAGGATTGGAGAGGTTCGGTGAGCAAATGAAGACCCTTTGAAGTCATATTGCATGGTACCCATTCCACGGGTCTCAACTCTCCAGGTTTAAGGGATTCTTCCTTCAGCTAAAACATGCATGTGGAACCCAGAGTATGATCAACCGTGTGATCGGGAGAAGTCTTCAAATATGTCTCCGTTCTCGTCCCCTGGTACTCGGGTGCAACATTCCAGACGCTTTACTAACACTCTTCCGACTTGGAGAGTCAGTGGCTTTAACCTCCTGTTTGGCCCAGTTTGCAATTTCTGCGGAAGATGAACAGGAATAGGGAGAACCAATGAGAGACTAGCTGGAGGTGTCTGGACGGGCAAATTTAACTCTCATTTCCCACCAGGAAGAGGAATTAACCAAAGGCTCAGCATGCCGTGCCGGAACCAGATTAGGGCCTGAAGCAATCCTGCGGTGTTGCAGCCAGCTCACAAGTAAGCGAGTTGAAGAAAGGAGCTCAGGGGCACTGTAATTCACAGACCTGCAGAGTTATAAATGACAGCTATCGTCCAAAAATATACTGAAGTAAGGCTGCCAGGAGGACTTGAAAGCGGGGCAGAATTGCAGGAAACCGATTTCAGGAGGTAGACTGTAATTGCATTGAAAGCATAGGAAAAGAGGCAGAACGTCCACAATGATGCACTTGGCCAAAAAGGGCGTATGTGTTTTTTCCTGAATATATTCAGGAAAAAACGCATACGCCCTTTTTGGCCAACCAAGCAAGCTTGCAAAGAATTCTGCACTACAATGAAGTCTCACTTCCCCCCGGTCAAAAGGGCCATCTGAAAAAAGTGTAAAATCCAGAAAGGCAGGACAGGCCATGGAGAACTGGGAGCCTTGTTATGCTGATGGGCGGGATGTAAATTGCCAACAGCCACTCGGGAGAAGTGTATGGTGTTTCCTGAAACATCTAAAAAACAAAGCAACAGAGCCTAGGGCACTTCCACTTATGGTCCTATAGCTTAGGGAAATGAAAATCAAAAAGACACAGCCACCCCAAAGTTTGGGACGGCTCTGTTTACAAGAACCTCGTTTACGGTACAAGTTCAATATCGCAGAAAGTGAAAAATGGATGAAGAAGCTCTTGTACTTACGTACAATGCAATATCACTCAGCAATGACATCTACGTCATCAGGCCCGTAGCAGCATAATGAGAGGATTCAGGTATGATGATTCTACCTGAAATAAGTCACGCAGAAAAAGAAACATCATAAGATATCACTAATACATGGAATGTAAACTTGGCTACACAGGAACTGGATTACAAAACAGAACAGGGTCTCAAATTTAGAAAACCAACTTATGCTTGCTTAAGGGGAAAGGTGAGTGGGGTGCTGCATAAAACCAGAGATTGAAATGAGCACAGAGTAAGTTCCTTAAGCCAAATATGGAATAGACAAGAGCTACTCCTTGCTCAACGAAATGGACTCAACACCCCATATTAAACGCCTAAGAATGTACCTGACTAGTAAGTATCTTAAAACCTATGGATTGCTATGTCTCCGAAAGAGAATCAAGCGTGTGTACAGGGGCATAAATGCAGCAGTGATAGGATTGGAGAGGTTCGGTGAGCAAATGAAGACCCTTTGAAGTCATATTGCATGGTACCCATTCCACGGGTCTCAACTCTCCAGGTTTAAGGGATTCTTCCTTCAGCTAAAACATGCATGTGGAACCCAGAGTATGATCAACCGTGTGATCGGGAGAAGTCTTCAAATATGTCTCCGTTCTCGTCCCCTGGTACTCGGGTGCAACATTCCAGATGCTTTACTAACACTCTTCTGACTTGGAGAGTCAGTGCCTTTAACCTCCTGTTTGGCCCAGTTTGCAATTTCTGCGGAAGATGAACAGGAATAGGGAGAACCAATGAGAGACTAGCTGGAGGTGTCTGGACGGGCAAATTTAACTCTCATTTCCCACCAGGAAGAGGAATTAACCAAAGGCTCAGCATGCCGTGCCGGAACCAGATTAGGGCCTGAAGCAATCCTGCGGTGTTGCGGCCAGCTCACAAGAAAGCGAGTTGAAGAAAGGAGCTCAGGGGCACTGTAATTCACAGACCTGCAGAGTTATAAATGACAGCTATCGTCCAAAAATATACTGAAGTAAGGCTGCCAGGAGGACTTGAAAGCGGGGCAGAATTGCAGGAAACCGATTTCAGGAGGTAGACTGGAATTGCATTGAAAGCATAGGAAAAGAGGCAGAACGTCCACAATGATGCACTTGGCCAAAAAGGGCGTATGCGTTTTTTCCTGAATATATTCAGGAAAAAACGCATACGCCCTTTTTGGCCAACCAAGCAAGCTTGCAAAGGAAATCTGCACTACAATGAAGTCTCACTTCCCCCCGGTCAAAAGGGCCATCTGAAAAAAGTGTAAAATCCAGAAAGGCAGGACAGGCCATGGAGAACTGGGAGCCTTGTTATGCTGATGGGCGGGATGTAAATTGCCAACAGCCACTGGGGAGAAGTGTATGGTGTTTCCTGACACATCTAAAAAACAAAGCAACAGAGCCTAGGGCACTTCCACTTATGGTCCTATAGCTTAGGGAAATGAAAATCAAAAAGACACAGCCACCCCAAAGTTTGGGACGGCTCTGTTTACAAGAACCTCGTTTACGGTACAAGTTCAATATCGCAGAAAGTGAAAAATGGATGAAGAAGCTCTTGTACTTACGTACAATGCAATATCACTCAGCAATGACATCTACGTCATCAGGCCCGTAGCAGCATAATGAGAGGATTCAGGTATGATGATTCTACCTGAAATAAGTCACGCAGAAAAAGAAACATCATAAGATATCACTAATACATGGAATGTAAACTTGGCTACACAGGAACTGGATTACAAAACAGAACAGGGTCTCAAATTTAGAAAACCAACTTATGCTTGCTTAAGGGGAAAGGTGAGTTGGCGTGCTGCATAAAACCAGAGATTGAAATGAGCACAGAGTAAGTTCCTTAAGCCAAATATGGAATAGACAAGAGCTACTACTTGCTCAACGAAATGGACTCAACACCCCATATTAAACGCCTAAGAATGTACCTGACTAGTAAGTATCTTAAAACCTATGGATTGCTCTGTCTCCGAAAGAGAATCAAGCGTGTGTACAGGGGCATAAACGCAGCAGTGATAGGATTGGAGAGGTTCGGTGAGCAAATGAAGACCCTTTGAAGTCATATTGCATGGTACCCATTCCACGGGTCTCAACTCTCCAGGTTTAAGGGATTCTTCCTTCAGCTAAAACATGCATGTGGAACCCAGAGTATGATCAACCGTGTGATCGGGAGACGTGTTCAAATATGTCTCCGTTCTCGTCCCCTGGTACTCGGGTGCAACATTCCAGACGCTTTACTAACACTCTCCCGACTTGGAGAGTCAGTGCCTTTAACCTCCTGTTTGGCCCAGTTTGCAATTTCTGCGGAAGATGAACAGGAATAGGGAGAACCAATGAGAGACTAGCTGGAGGTGTCTGGACGGGCAAATTTAACTCTCATTTCCCAGCAGGAAGAGGAATTAACCAAAGGCTCAGCGTGCCGTGCCGGAACCACATTAGGGCCTGAAGCAATCCTGCGGTGTTGCGGCCAGCTCACAAGAAAGCGAGTTGAAGAAAGGAGCTCAGGGGCACTGTAATTCACAAACCTGCAGAGTTATAAATGACAGCTATCGTCCAAAAATATACTGAAGTAAGGCTGCCAGGAGGACTTGAAAGCGGGGCAGAATTGCAGGAAACCGATTTCAGGAGGTAGACTGGAATTGCATTGAAAGCATAGGAAAAGAGGCAGAACGTCCACAATGATGCACTTGGGCAAAAACGGCGTATGTGTTTTTTCCTGAATATATTCAGGAAAAAACGCATACGCCCTTTTTGGCCAACCAAGCAAGCTTGCAAAGGAAATCTGCACTACAATGAAGTCTCACTTCCCCCCGGTCAAAAGGGCCATCTGAAAAAAGTGTAATATCCAGAAAGGCAGCACAGGCCATGGAGAACTGGGAGCCTTGTTATTCTGATGGGCGGGATGTAAATTGCCAACAGCCACTCGGGAGAAGTGTATGGTGTTTCCTGAAACATCTAAAAAACAAAGCAACAGAGCCCAGGGCACTTCCACTTATGGTCCTATAGCTTAGGGAAATGAAAATCAAAAAGACACAGCCACCCCAATGTTTGGGACGGCTCTGTTTACAAGAACCTCGTTTACGGTACAAGTTCAATATCGCAGAAAGTGAAAAATGGATGAAGAAGCTGTGGTACTTACGTACAATGCAATATCACTCAGCAATGACATCTACGTCATCAGGCCCGTAGCAGCATAATGAGAGGATTCAGGTATGATGATTCTACCTGAAATAAGTCACGCAGAAAAAGAAACATCATAAGATATCACTAATACACGGAATGTAAACTTGGCTACACAGGAACTGGATTACAAAACAGAACAGGGTCTCAAATTTAGAAAACCAACTTATGCTTGCTTAAGGGGAAAGGTGAGTTGGGGTGCTGCATAAAACCAGAGATTGAAATGAGCACAGAGTAAGTTCTTTAAGCCAAATATGGAATAGACAAGAGCTACTCCTTGCGCAACGAAATGGACTCAACAGCCCATATTAAACGCCTAAGAATGTACCTGACTAGTAAGTATCTTAAAACCTATGGATTGCTATGTCTCCGAAAGAGAATCAAGCGTGTGTACAGGGGCATAAACGCAGCAGTGATAGGATTGGAGAGGTTCGGTGAGCAAATGAAGACCCTTTGAAGTCATATTGCATGGTACCCATTCCACGGGTCTCAACTCTCCAGTTTTAAGGGATTCTTCCTTCAGCTAAAACATGCATGTGGAACCCAGAGTATGATCAACCGTGTGATCGGGAGACGTGTTCAAATATGTCTCCATTCTCGTCCCCTGGTACTCGGGTGCAACATTCCAGACGCTTTACTAACACTCTCCCGACTTGGAGAGTCAGTGCCTTTAACCTCCTGTTTGGCCCAGTTTGCAATTTCTGCGGAACATGAACAGGAATAGGGAGAACCAATGAGAGACTAGCTGGAGGTGTTTGGACGGGCAAATTTAACTCTCATTTCCCACCAGGAAGAGGAATTAACCAAAGGCTCAGCGTGCCGTGCCGGAACCAGATTAGGGCCTGAAGCAATCCTGCGGTGTTGCGGCCAGCTCACAAGAAAGCGAGTTGAAGAAAGGAGCTCAGGGGCACTGTAATTCAAACACCTGCAGAGTTATAAATGACAGCTATCGTCCAAAAATATACTGAAGTAAGGCTGCCAAGAGGACTTGAAAGCGGGGCAGAATTGCAGGAAACCGATTTCAGGAGGTAGACTGGAATTGCATTGAAAGCATAGGAAAAGAGGCAGAACGTGGACAATGATGCACTTGGCCAAAAAGGGCGTATGCGTTTTTTCCTGAATATATTCAGGAAAAAACGCATACGCCCTTTTTGGCCAACCAAGCAAGCTTGCAAAGGAAATCTGCACTACAATGAAGTCTCACTTCCCCCTGGTCAAAAGGGCCATCTGAAAAAAGTGTAAAATCCAGAAAGGCAGGACAGGCCATGGAGAACTGGGAGCCTTGTTATGCTGATGGGCGGGATGTAAATTGCCAACAGCCACTAGGGAGAAGTGTATGGTGTTTCCTGAAACATCTAAAAAACAAAGCAACAGAGCCTAGGGCACTTCCACTTATGGTCCTATAGCTTAGGGAAATTAAAATCAAAAAGACACAGCCACCCCAAAGTTTGGGACGGCTCTGTTTACAAGAACCTCGTTTACGGGACAAGTTCAATATCGCAGAAAGTGAAAAATGGATGAAGAAGTTGTGGTACTTACGTACAATGCAATATCACGCAGCAATGACATCTATGTCATCAGGCCCGTAGCAGCATAATGAGTGGATTCAGGTATGATGATTCTAACTGAAATAAGTCACACAGAAAAAGAAACATCACAAGATATCACTAATACATGGAATGTAAACTTGGCTACACAGGAACTGGATTACAAAACAGAACAGGGTCTCAAATGTAGAAAACCAACTTATGCTTGCTTAAGGGGAAAGGTGAGTTGGGGTGCTGCATAAAACCAGAGATTGAAATGAGCACAGATAAAGTTCCTTAAGCCAAATATGGAATAGACAAGAGCTACTCCTTGCTCAACGAAATGGACTCAACACCCCATATTAAACGGCTAAGAATGTACCTTACTTGTAAGTAACTTAAAACCTATGGATTGCTATGTCTCCGAAAGAGAATCAAGCGTGTGTACAGGGGCATAAACGCAGCAGTGATAGGATTGGAGAGGTTCGGTGAGCAAATGAAGATCCTTTGAAGTCATATTGCATGGTACCCATTCCACGGGTCTCAAATCTCCAGGTTTCAGGGATTCTTCCTTCAGCTAAAACATGCATGTGGAACCCAGAGTATGATCAACCATGTGATCGGAAGACGTGTTCAAATATGTCCCATTCTCGTCCCCTGGTACTCGGGTGCAACATTCCAGACGCTTTACTAACACTCTCCCGACTTGGAGTGTCAGTGCCTTTAACCTCCTGTTTGGCCCAGTTTGCAATTTCTGCACAAGATGAACAGGAATAGGGAGAACCAATGAGAGACTAGCTGGAGGTGTCTGGACGGGCAAATTTAACTCTCATTTCCCACCAGGAAGAGGAATTAACCAAAGGCTCAGCGTGCCGTGCCAGAACCAGATTAGGGCCTGAAGCAATCCTGCGGTGTTGCGGCCAGCTCACAAGAAAGCGAGTTGAAGAAAGGAGCTCAGGGGCACTGTAATTCACAAACCTGCAGAGTTATAAATGACAGCTATCGACCAAAAATATACTGAAGTAAGGCTACCAAGAGGACTTGAATGCAGGGCAGAATTGCACGAAAGTGATCTCAGGAGGTAGACTGGAATTGCATTGAAAGCATAGGAAAAGAGGCAGAACGTGGACAATGATGCACTTGGCCAAAAAGGGCGTATGCGTTTTTTCCTGAATATATTCAGGAAAAAACGCATACGCCCTTTTTGGCCAACCAAGCAAGCTTGCAAAGGAAATATGCACTACAATGAAGTCTCACTTCCCCCCGGTCAAAAGGGCCATCTGAAAAAAGTGTAAAATCCAGAAAGGCAGGACAGGCCATGGAGAACTGGGAGCCTTGTTATGCTGATGGGCGGGATGTAAATTGCCAACAGCCACTTGGGAGAAGTGTATGGTGTTTCCTGAACCATCTAAAAAACAAAGCAACAGAGCCTAGGGCACTTCCACTTATGGTCCTATAGCTTAGGGAAATGAAAATCAAAAAGACACAGCCACCCCAAAGTTTGGGACGGCTCTGTTTAAAAGAACCTCGTTTACGGTACAAGTTCAATATCGCAGAAAGTGAAAAATGGATGAAGAAGTTGTGGTACTTATGTACAATCCAATATCACTCAGCAATGACATCTATGTCATCAGGCCCGTAGCAGCATAATGAGTGGATTCAGGTATGATGATTCTAACTGAAATAAGTCACACAGAAAAAGAAACATCATAAGATATCACTAATACACGGAATGTAAACTTGGCTACACAGGAACTGGATTACAAAACAGAACAGGGTCTCAAATTTAGAAAACCAACTTACGCTTGCTTAAGGGGAAAGGTGAGTTGGGGTGCTGCATAAAACCAGAGATTGAAATGAGCACAGATAAAGTTCCTTCAGCCAAATATGGAATAGACAAGAGCTACTCCTTGCTCAACGAAATGGACTCAACACTCCATATTAAACGCGTAAGAATGTACCTGACTAGAAAGTATCTTAAAACCTATGGATTGATATGTCTCCAAAAGAGAATCAAGCGTGTGTACAGGGGCATAAACGCAGCAGTGATAGGATTGGAGAGGTTCGGTGAGCAAATGAAGATCCTTTGAAGTCATATTGCATGGTACCCATTCCACGGGTCTCAAATCTCCAGGTTTCAGGGATTCTTCCTTCAGCTAAAACATGCATGTGGAACCCAGAGTATGATCAACCATGTGATCGGAAGACGTGTTCAAATATGTCCCATTCTCGTCCCCTGGTACTCGGGTGCAACATTCCAGACGCTTTACTAACACTCTCCCGACTTGGAGTGTCAGTGCCTTTAACCTCCTGTTTGGCCCAGTTTGCAATTTCTGCAGAAGATGAACAGGAATAGGGAGAACCAATGAGAGACTAGCTGGAGGTGTCTGGACGGGCAAATTTAACTCTCATTTCCCACCAGGAAGAGGAATTAACCAAAGGCTCAGCGTGCCGTGCCAGAACCAGATTAGGGCCTGAAGCAATCCTGCGGTGTTGCGGCCAGCTCACAAGAAAGCGAGTTGAAGAAAGGAGCTCAGGGGCACTGTAATTCACAAACCTGCAGAGTTATAAATGACAGCTATCGACCAAAAATATACTGAAGTAAGGCTGCCAAGAGGACTTGAATGCGGGGCAGAATTGCAGGAAACCGATTTCAGGAGGTAGACTGGAATTGCATTTAAAGCATAGGAAAAGAGGCAGAACGTCCACAATGATGCACTTGGCCAAAAAGGGCGTATGCGTTTTTTCCTGAATGTATTCAGGAAAAAACGCATACGCCCTTTTTGGCCAACCAAGCAAGCTTGCAAAGGAAATCTGCACTACAATGAAGTCTCACTTCCCCCCGGTCAAAAGGGCCATCTGAAAAAAGTGTAAAATCCAGAAAGGCAGGACAGTCCATGGAGAACTGGGAGCCTTGTTATGCTGATGGGCGGGATGTAAATTGCCAACAGCCACTCGGGAGAAGTGTATGGTGTTTCCTGAAACATCTAAAAAACAAAGCAACAGAGCCTAGGGCACTTTCACTTATGGTCCTATAGCTTAGGGAAATGAAAATCAAAAAGACACAGCCACCCCAAAGTTTGGGACGGCTCTGTTTACAAGAACCTCGTTTACGGTACAAGTTCAATATCGCAGAAAGTGAAAAATGGATGAAGAAGTTGTGGTACTTACGTACAATCCAATATCACTCAGCAATGACATCTATGTCATCAGGCCCGTAGCAGCATAATGAGTGGATTCAGGTATGATGATTCTAACTGAAATAAGTCACACAGAAAAAGAAACATCATAAGATATCACTAATACACGGAATGTAAACTTGGCTACACAGGAACTATATTACAAAAGAGAACAGGGTCTCAAATGTAGAAAACCAACTTATACTTGCTTAAGGGGAAAGGTGAGTTGGGGTGCTGCATAAAACCAGAGATTGAAATGAGCACAGAGTAAGTTCCTTAAGCCAAATATGGAATAGACAAGAGCTACTCCTTGCTCAACGAAATGGACTCAACACCCCATATTAAACGCCTAAGAATGTACCTGACTAGTAAGTATCTTAAAACTTATGGATTGCTATGTCTCCAAAAGAGAATCAAGCGTGTGTACAGGGGCATAAACGCAGCAGTGATAGGATTGGAGAGGTTCGGAGAGCAAATGAAGACCCTTTGAAGTCATATTGCATGGTACCCATTCCACGGGTCTCAAATCTCCAGGTTTCAGGGATTCTTCCTTCAGCTAAAACATGCATGTGGAACCCAGAGTATGATCAACCATGTGATCGGAAGACGTGTTCAAATATGTCCCATTCTCGTCCCCTGGTACTCGGGTGCAACATTCCAGACGCTTTACTAACACTCTCCCGACTTGGAGTGTCAGTGCCTTTAACCTCCTGTTTGGCCCAGTTTGCAATTTCTGCAGAAGATGAACAGGAATAGGGAGAACCAATGAGAGACTAGCTGGAGGTGTCTGGACGGGCAAATTTAACTCTCATTTCCCACCAGGAAGAGGAATTAACCAAAGGCTCAGCGTGCCGTGCCAGAACCAGATTAGGGCCTGAAGCAATCCTGCGGTGTTGCGGCCAGCTCACAAGAAAGCGAGTTGAAGAAAGGAGCTCAGGGGCACTGTAATTCACAAACCTGCAGAGTTATAAATGACAGCTATCGACCAAAAATATACTGAAGTAAGGCTGCCAAGAGGACTTGAATGCGGGGCAGAATTGCAGGAAACCGATTTCAGGAGGTAGACTGGAATTGCATTTAAAGCATAGGAAAAGAGGCAGAACGTCCACAATGATGCACTTGGCCAAAAAGGGCGTATGCGTTTTTTCCTGAATGTATTCAGGAAAAAACGCATACGCCCTTTTTGGCCAACCAAGCAAGCTTGCAAAGGAAATCTGCACTACAATGAAGTCTCACTTCCCCCCGGTCAAAAGGGCCATCTGAAAAAAGTGTAAAATCCAGAAAGGCAGGACAGGCCATGGAGAACTGGGAGCCTTGTTATGCTGATGGGCGGGATGTAAATTGCCAACAGCCACTCGGGAGAAGTGTATGGTGTTTCCTGAAACATCTAAAAAACAAAGCAACAGAGCCTAGGGCACTTTCACTTATGGTCCTATAGCTTAGGGAAATGAAAATCAAAAAGACACAGCCACCCCAAAGTTTGGGACAGCTCTGTTTAAAAGAACCTCGTTTACGGGACAAGTTCAATATCGCAGAAAGTGAAAAATGGATGAAGAAGTTGTGGTACTTACGTACAATCCAATATCACTCAGCAATGACATCTATGTCATCAGGCCCGTAGCAGCATAATGAGTGGATTCAGGTATGATGATTCTAACTGAAATAAGTCACACAGAAAAAGAAACATCATAAGATATCACTAATACACGGAATGTAAACTTGGCTACACAGGAACTATATTACAAAAGAGAACAGGGTCTCAAATGTAGAAACCCAACTTATGCTTGCTTAAGGGGAAAGGTGAGTTGGGGTGCTGCATAAAACCAGAGATTGAAATGAGCACAGAGTAAGTTCCTTAAGCCAAATATGGAATAGACAAGAGCTACTCCTTGCTCAACGAAATGGACTCAACACCCCATATTAAACGCCTAAGAATGTACCTGACTAGTAAGTATCTTAAAACTTATGGATTGCTATGTCTCCAAAAGAGAATCAAGCGTGTGTACAGGGGCATAAACGCAGCAGTGATAGGATTGGAGAGGTTCGGTGAGCAAATGAAGACACTTTGAAGTCATATTGCATGGTACCCATTCCACGGGTCTCAAATCTCCAGGTTTCAGGGATTCTTCCTTCAGCTAAAACATGCATGTGGAACCCAGAGTATGATCAACCATGTGATCGGAAGACGTGTTCAAATATGTCCCATTCTCGTCCCCTGGTACTCGGGTGCAACATTCCAGACGCTTTACTAACACTCTCCCGACTTGGAGTGTCAGTGCCTTTAACCTCCTGTTTGGCCCAGTTTGCAATTTCTGCAGAAGATGAACAGGAATAGGGAGAACCAATGAGAGACTAGCTGGAGGTGTCTGGACGGGCAAATTTAACTCTCATTTCCCACCAGGAAGAGGAATTAACCAAAGGCTCAGCGTGCCGTGCCGGAACCAGATTAGGGCCTGAAGCAATCCTGCGGTGTTGCGGCCAGCTCACAAGAAAGCGAGTTGAAGAAAGGAGCTCAGGGGCACTGTAATTCACAAACCTGCAGAGTTATAAATGACAGCTATCGTCCAAAAATATACTGAAGTAAGGCTGCCAAGAGGACTTGAATGCGGGGCAGAATTGCAGGAAACCGATTTCAGGAGGTAGACTGGAATTGCATTTAAAGCATAGGAAAAGAGGCAGAACGTCCACAATGATGCACTTGGCCTAAAAGGGCGTATGTGTTTTTTCCTGAATATATTCAGGAAAAAACGCATACGCCCTTTTTGGCCAACCAAGCAAGCTTGCAAAGGAAATATGCACTACAATGAAGTCTCACTTCCCCCCGGTCCAAAGGGCCATCTGAAAAAAGTGTAAAATCCAGAAAGGCAGGACAGGCCATGGAGAACTGGGAGCCTTGTTATGCTGATGGGCGGGATGTAAATTGCCAACAGCCACTCCGGAGAAGTGTATGGTGTTTCCTGAAACATCTAAAAAACAAAGCAACAGAGCCTAGGGCACTTCCACTTATGGTCCTATAGCTTAGGGAAATGAAAATCAAAAAGACACAGCCACCCCAAAGTTTGGGACGGCTCTGTTTACAAGAACCTCGTTTACGGTACAAGTTCAATATCGCAGAAAGTGAAAAATGGATGAAGAAGTTGTGGTACTTACGTACAATGCAATATCACTCAGCAATGACATCTATGTCATCAGGCCCGTAGCAGCATAATGAGTGGATTCAGGTATGATGATTCTAACTGAAATAAGTCACACAGAAAAAGAAACATCATAAGATATCACTAATACACGGAATGTAAACTTGGCTACACAGGAACTATATTACAAAAGAGAACAGGGTCTCAAATGTAGAAACCCAACTTATGCTTGCTTAAGGGGAAAGGTGAGTTGGGGTGCTGCATAAAACCAGAGATTGAAATGAGCACAGAGTAAGTTCCTTAAGCCAAATATGGAATAGACAAGAGCTACTCCTTGCTCAACGAAATGGACTGAACACCCCATATTAAACGCATAAGAATGTACCTGACTAGTAAGTATCTTAAAACCTATGGATTGCTATGTCTCCAAAAGAGAATCAAGCGTGTGTACAGGGGCATAAACGCAGCAGTGATAGGATTGGAGAGGTTCGGTGAGCAAATGAAGACCCTTTGAAGTCATATTGCATGGTACCCATTCCACGGGTCTCAACTCTCCAGGTTTCAGGGATTCTTCCTTCAGCTAAAACATGCATGTGGAACCCAGAGTATGATCAACCATGTGATCGGAAGACGTGTTCAAATATGTCTCCATTCTCGTCCCCTGGTACTCGGGTGCAACTTTCCAGACGCTTTACTAACACTCTCCCGACTTGGAGAGTCAGTGCCTTTAACCTCCTGTTTGGCCCAGTTTGCAATTTCTGCAGAAGATGAACAGGAATAGGGAGAACCAATGAGAGACTAGCTGGAGGTGTCTGGACGGGCAAATTTAACTCTCATTTCCCACCAGGAAGAGGAATTAACCAAAGGCTCAGCGTGCCGTGCCGGAACCAGATTAGGGCCTGAAGCAATCCTGCGGTGTTGCGGCCAGCTCACAAGAAAGCGAGTTGAAGAAAGGAGCTCAGGGGCACTGTAATTCACAAACCTGCAGAGTTATAAATGACAGCTATCGTCCAAAAATATACTGAAGTAAGGCTGCCAAGAGGACTTGAATGCAGGGCAGAATTGCCGGAAACTGATTTCAGGAGGTAGACTGGAATTGCATTTAAAGCATAGGAAAAGAGGCAGAACGTCCACAATGATGCACTTGGCCAAAAAGTGTGTATGCGTTTTTTCCTGAATATATTCAGGAAAAAACGCATACGCCCTTTTTGGCCAACCAAGCAAGCTTGCAAAGGAAATCTGCACTACAATGAAGTCTCACTTCCCCCCGGTCAAAAGGGCCATCTGAAAAAAGTGTAAAATCCAGAAAGGCAGGACAGGCCATGGAGAACTGGGAGCCTTGTTATGCTGATGGGCGGGATGTAAATTGCCAACAGCCACTCTGGAGAATTGTATGGTGTTTCCTGAAACATCTAAAAAACAAAGCAACAGAGCCTAGGGCACTTCCACTTATGGTCCTATAGCTTAGGGAAATGAAAATCAAAAAGACACAGCCACCCCAAAGTTTGGGACGGCTCTGTTTAAAAGAACCTCGTTTACGGTACAAGTTCAATATCGCAGAAAGTGAAAAATGGATGAAGAAGTTGTGGTACTTACGTACAATCCAATATCACTCAGCAATGACATCTATGTCATCAGGCCCGTAGCAGCATAATGAGTGGATTCAGGTATGATGATTCTAACTGAAAGAAGTCACACAGAAAAAGAAACATCATAAGATATCACTAATACACGGAATGTAAACTTGGCTACACAGGAACTGGATTACAAAACAGAACAGGGTCTCAAATTTAGAAAACCAACTTATGCTTGCTTAAGGGGAAAGGTGAGTTGGGGTGCTGCATAAAACCAGAGATTGAAATGAGCACAGAGTAAGTTCCTTAAGCCAAATATGGAATAGACAAGAGCTACTCCTTGCTCAACGAAATGGACTCAACACCCCATATTAAACGCCTAAGAATGTACCTGACTAGTAAGTATCTCAAAACCTATGGATTGCTATGTCTCCGAAAGGGAATCAAGCGTGTGTAGAGGGGCATAAACGCAGCAGTGATAGGATTGGAGAGGTTCGGTGAGCAAATGAAGACCCTTTGAAGTCATATTGCATGGTACCCATTCCACGGGTCTCAACTCTCCAGGTTTCAGGGATTCTTCCTTCAGCTAAAACTTGCATGTGGAACCCAGAGTATGATCAACCATGTGATCGGAAGACGTGTTCAAATATGTCCCATTCTCGTCCCCTGGTACTCGGGTGCAACATTCCAGATGCTTTACTAACACTCTCCCGACTTGGAGAGTCAGTGCCTTTAACCTCCTGTTTGGCCCAGTTTGCAATTTCTGCAGAAGATGAACAGGAATAGGGAGAACCAATGAGAGACTAGCTGGAGGTGTCTGGACGGGCAAATTTAACTCTCATTTCCCACCAGGAAGAGGAATTAACCAAAGGCTCAGCGTGCCGTGCCGGAACCAGATTAGGGCCTGAAGCAATCCTGCGGTGTTGCGGCCAGCTCACAAGAAAGCGAGTTGAAGAAAGGAGCTCAGGGGCACTGTAATTCACAAACCTGCAGAGTTATAAATGACAGCTATCGACCAAAAATATAGTGAAGTAAGGCTGCCAAGAGGACTTGAATGCGGGGCAGAATTGCAGGAAACCGATTTCAGGAGGTAGACTGGAATTGCATTGAAAGCATAGGAAAAGAGGCAGAACGTCCACAATGATGCACTTGGCCAAAAAGGGCGTATGCGTTTTTTCCTGAATATATTCAGGAAAAAACGCATACTCCCTTTTTGGCCAACCAAGCAAGCTTGCAAAGGAAATCTGCACTACAATGAAGTCTCACTTCCCCCTGGTCAAAAGGGCCATCTGTAAAAAGTGTAAAATCCAGAAAGGCAGGACAGGCCATGGAGAACTGGGAGCCTTGTTATGCTGATGGGTGGGATGTAAATTGCCAACAGCCACTCAGGAGAAGTGTATGGTGTTTCCTGAAACATCTAAAAAACAAAGCAACAGAGCCTATGGCACTTCCACTTATGGTCCTATAGCTTAGGGAAATGAAAATCAAAAAGACACAGCCACCCCAAAGTTTGGGACGGCTCTGTTTACAAGAACCTCGTTTGCGGTACAAGTTCAATATCGCAGAAAGTGAAAAATGGATGAAGAAGTTGTGGTACTTACGTACAATGCAATATCACTCAGCAATGACATCTATGTCATCAGGCCCGTAGCAGCATAATGAGTGGATTCAGGTATGATGATTCTAACTGAAATAAGTCACACAGAAAAAGAAACATCATAAGATATCACTAATACACGGAATGTAAACTTGGCTACACAGGAACTGGATTACAAAACAGAACAGCGTATCAAATTTAGAAAACCAACTTATGCTTGCTTAAGGGGGAAGGTGAGTTGGCGGGCTCCATAAAACCAGAGATTGAAATAAGCACAGATAAAGTTCCTTAAGCCATATATGTAATAGACAAGAGCTACTCCTTGTTCAACGAAATGGACTCAACACCCCATATTAGACGCCTAAGAATGTACCTGACTAGTAAGTATCTAAAAATCTATGGATTGCTATGTCTCTGAAAGAGAATCAAGCGTGTGTACAGGGGCATAAACTCAGCAGTGGTAGGATTGGAGAGGTTCGGTGAGCAAATGAAGACCCTTTGAAGTCATATTGCATGGTTCCCATTCCACGGGTCTCTACTCTCCAGGTTTCAGGGATTCTTCCTTCAGCTAAAACATGCATGTGGAACCCAGAGTATGATCAACCGTGTGATTCGGAGTCGTGTTCAAATATGTCTCAATTTTTGTCCCCTGGTACTCAGTGCATCATTCCAGACGCTTTACTAACACTCTCCAGACATAGAGAGTCAGTGCCTTTAACCTCCTGTTTGGCCCAGTTTGCAATTTCTGTGGAAGATGAACAGGAATACGGAGAACCAATGAGAGACTAGCTGGAGGTGTCTGGACGGGCAAATTTAACTCTCATTTCCAACCAGGAAGAGGAATTAACCAAAGGCTCAGCGTGCCGTGCCGGAACCAGATGAGGACCTGAAGCAATCGTGCGGTGTTGCGGCCAGCTCACAAGAAAGCGAGTTGAAGAAAGGAGCTCAGGGTCACTGTAATTCACAAACATGCAGAGTTATAAATGACAGCTATCGTCCAAAAATATACTGAAGTAAGGCTGCCTAGAGGACTTGAAAGCGAGGCAGAATTGCAGGAAACCGATTTCAGGAGGTAGACTGGAATTGCATTTAAAGCATAGGAAAAGAGGCAGAACGTCCACAATGATGCTCTTGGCCAAAAAGGGCGTATGCGTTTTTTCCTGAATATATTCAGGAAAAAACGCATACGCCCTTTTTGGCCAACCAAGCAAGCTTGCAAAGGAAATCTGCACTACAATGAAGTCTCACTTCCCCCCGGTCAAAAGGGCCATCTGAAAAAAGTGTAAAATCCAGAAAGGCAGGACAGGCCATGGAGAACTGGGAGCCTTGTTATGCTGATGGGCGGGATGTAAATTGCCAACAGCCACTTGGGAGAAGTGTATGGTGTTTCCTGAAACATCTAAAAAACAAAGCAACAGAGCCTAGGGCACTTCCACTTATGGTCTTATAGCTTAGGGAAATTAAAATCAAAAAGACACAGCCACCCCAAAGTTTGGGACGGCTCTGTTTACAAGAACCTCATTTACGGTACAAGTTCAATATCGCAGAAAGTGAAAAATGGATAAAGAAGTTGTGGTACTTACGTACAAGGCAATATCACTCAGCAATGACATCTATGTCATCAGGCCCGTAGAAGCATAATGAGTGGATTCAGGTATGATGATTCTAACTGAAATAAGTCCCACAGAAAAAGAAACATCATAAGATATCACTAATACACGGAATGTAAACTTGGCTACACAGGAACTGGATTACAAAACAGAACAGGGTCTCAAATTTAGAAAACAAACTTATGCTTGCTTAAGGGGAAAGGTGAGTTGGGGTGCTGCATAAAACCAGAGATTGAAATGAGCACAGATAAAGTTCCTTAAGCCAAATATGGAATAGACAAGAGCTACTCCTTGCTCAACGAAATGGACTCAACACCCCACATTAAACGCCTAAGAATGTACCTGACTAGTAAGTATCTTAAAACCTATGGATTGCTATGTCTCCGAAAGAGAATCAAGCGTGTGTACAGGGGCATAAACGCAGCAGTGATAGGATTGGAGAGGTTCGGTGAGCAAATGAAGATACTTTGAAGTCATATTGCATGGTACCCATTCCATGGGTCTCAACTCTCCAGGTTTAAGGGATTCTTCCTTCAGCTAAAAGATGAATATGGACCCCAGAGTATAATCAATCGTGTGATCGGGAGACGTGTTCAAATATGTCTGCATTCTCGTCCCCTGGTACTCGGGTGCAACATTCCAGACGCTTTACTAACACTCTCTCGACTTGGAGAGTCAGTGCCTTTAACCTCCTGTTTGGCCCAGTTTGCAATTTCTGCGGAAGATGAACAGGAATAGGGAGAACCAATGAGACACGAGCTGGAGGTGTCTGGACGGGCAAATTTAACTCTCATTTCCCACCAGGAAGAAGAATTAACCAAAGGCTCAGCGTGCCGTGCCGGAACCAGATTAGGGCCTGAAGCAATCCTGCGGTGTTGCGGCCAGCTCACAAGAAAGCGAGTTGAAGAAAGGAGCTCAGGGGCACTGTAATTCACAAACCTGCAGAGTTATAAATGACAGCTATCGTCCAAAAATATACTGAAGTAAGGCTGCCAAGAGGACTTGAAAGCGGGGCAGAATTGCAGGAAACCGATTTCAGGAGGTAGACTGGAATTGCATTTAAAGCATAGGAAAAGAGGCAGAACGTGGACAATGATGCACTTGGCCAAAAAGGGCGTATGCGTTTTTTCCTGAATATATTCAGGAAAAAACGCATACGCCCTTTTTGGCCAACCAAGCAAGCTTGCAAAGGAAATCTGCACTACAATGAAGTCTCACTTCCCCCCGGTCAAAAGGGCCATCTGAAAAAAGTGTAAAATCCAGAAAGGCAGGACAGGCCATGGAGAACTGGGAGCCTTTTTATGCTGATGGGCGGGATGTAAATTGCCAACAGCCACTCGGGAGAAGTGTATGGTGTTTCCTGAAACATCTAAAAAACAAAGCAACAGAGCCTAGGGCACTTCGACTTATGGTCCAATAGCTTAGGGAAATGAAAATCAAAAAGACACAGCCACCCCAAAGTTTGGGACGGCTCTGTTTACAAGAACCTCGTTTACGGTACAAGTTCAATATGGCAGAAAGTGAAAAATGGATGAAGAAGTTGTGGTACTTACGTACAATGCAATATCACTCAGCAATGACATCTATGTCATCAGGCCCGTAGCAGCATAATGAGTGGATTCAGGTATGATGATTCTAACTGAAATAAGTCACACAGAAAAAGAAACATCATAAGATATCACTAATACACAGAATGTAAACTTGGCTACACAGGAACTGGATTACAAAACAGAACAGGGTCTCAAATTTAGAAAACCAACTTATGCTTGCTTAAGGGGAAAGGTGAGTTGAGGTGCTGCATAAAAGCAGAGATTGAAATGAGCACAGAGTAAGTTCCTTAAGCCAAATATGGAATAGACAAGAGCTACTCCTTGCTCAACGAAATGGACTCAACACCCCATATTAAACGCCTAAGAATGTACCTGACTAGTAAGTATCGTAAAACCTATGGATTGCTATGTCTCCAAAAGAGAATCAAGCGTGTGTACAGGGGCATAAACGCAGCAGTGATAGGATTGGAGAGGTTCGGTGAGCAAATGAAGACCCTTTGAAGTCATATTGCATGGTACCCATTCCACGGGTCTCAACTCTCCAGGTTTAAGGGATTCTTCCTTCATCTAAAACATGCATGTGGAATCCAGAGTATGATCAACCGTGTGATCGGGAGACATCTTCAAATATGTCTCCGTTCTCGTCCCCTGGTACTCGGGTGCAATATTCCAGACGCTTTACTAACACTCTCCCGACTTGGAGAGTCAGTGCCTTTAACCTCCTGTTTGGCCCAGTTTGCAATTTCTGCGGAAGATGAACAAGAATAGGGAGAACCAATGAGAGACTAGCTGGAGGTGTCTGGACGGGCAAATTTAACTCTCATTTCCCACCAGGAAGAGGAATTAACCAAAGGCTCAGCGTGCCGTGCTGGAACCAGATTAGGGCCTGAAGCAATCCTGCGGTGTTGCGGCGAGCTCACAAGAAAGCGAGTTGAAGAAAGGAGCTCAGGGGCACTGGAATTCACAAAACTCCAGAGTTATAAATGACAGCTATCGTCCAAAAATATACTGAAGTAAGGCTGCCAAGAGGACTTGAAAGCGGGGCAGAATTGCAGGAAACCGATTTCAGGAGGTAGACTGGAATTGCATTGAAAGCATAGGAAAAGAGGCAGAACGTCCACAATGATGCACTTGGCCAAAAAGGGCGTATGCGTTTTTTCCTGAATATATTCAGGAAAAAACGCATACTCCCTTTTTGGCCAACAAAGCAAGCTTGCAAAGGAAATCTGCACTACAATGAAGTCTCACTTCCCCCCGGTCAAAAGGGCCATCTGTAAAAAGTGTAAAATCCAGAAAGGCAGGACAGGCCATGGAGAACTGGGAGCCTTGTTATGCTGATGGGCGGGATGTAAATTGCCAACAGCCACTCAGGAGAAGTGTATGGTGTTTCCTGAAACATCTAAAAAACAAAGCAACAGAGCCTATGGCACTTCCACTTATGGTCCTATAGCTTAGGGAAATGAAAATCAAAAAGACACAGCCACCCCAAAGTTTGGGACGGCTCTGTTTACAAGAACCTCGTTTACGGTACAAGTTCAATATCGCAGAAAGTGAAAAATGGATGAAGAAGTTGTGGTACTTACGTACAATGCAATATCACTCAGCAATGACATCTATGTCATCAGGCCCGTAGCAGCATAATGAGTGGATTCAGGTATGATGATTCTAACTGAAAGAAGTCACACAGAAAAAGAAACATCATAAGATATCACTAATACACGGAATGTAAACTTGGCTACACAGGAACTGGATTACAAAACAGAACAGGGTCTCAAATTTAGAAAACCAACTTATGCTTGCTTAAGGGGAAAGGTGAGTTGGGGTGCTGCATAAAACCAGAGATTGAAATGAGTACAGAGTAAGTTCCTTAAGCCTAATATGGAATAGACAAGAGCTACTCCTTGCTCAACGAAATGGACTCAACACCCCATATTAAACGCCTAAGAATGTACCTGACTAGTAAGTATCTTAAAACCTATGGATTGCTATGTCTCCAAAAGAGAATCAAGCGTGTGTACAGGGGCATAAACGCAGCAGTGATAGGATTGGAGAGGTTCGGTGAGCAAATGAAGACCCTTTGATGTCATATTGCATGGTACACATTCCACGGGTCTCAACTCTCCAGGTTTAAGGGATTCTTCCTTCAGCTAAAACATGCATGTGGAACCCAGAGTATGATCAACCGTGTGATCGGGAGACGTCTTCAAATATGTCTCCATTCTCGTCCCCTGGTACTCGGGTGCAACATTCCAGACGCTTTGCTAACACTCTCCCGACGTGGAGAGTCAGTGCCTTTAACCTCCTGTTTGGCCCAGTTTGCAATTTCTGCGGAAGATGAACAGGAATAGGGAGAACCAATGAGAGACTAGCTGGAGGTGTCTGGACGGGCAAATTTAACTCTCATTTCCCACCAGGAAGAGGAATTAACCAAAGGCTCAGCGTGCCGTGCCGGAACCAGATTAGGACCTGAAGCAATCCTGCGGTGTTGCGGCCAGCTCACAAGAAAGCGAGTTGAAGAAAGGAGCTCAGGGGCACTGTAATTCACAAACCTGCAGAGTTATAAATGACAGCTATCGTCCAAAAATATACTGAAGTAAGGCTGCCAAGAGGACTTGAAAGCGGGGCAGAATTGCAGGAAACCGATTTCAGGAGGTAGACTGGAATTGCATTGAAAGCATAGGAAAAGAGGCAGAACGTCCACAATGATGCACTTGGCCAAAAAGGGCGTATGCGTTTTTTCCTGAATATATTCAGGAAAAAACGCATACGCCCTTTTTGGCCAACCAAGCAAGCTTGCAAAGGAAATCTGCACTACAATGAAGTCTCACTTCCCCCCGGTCAAAAGGGCCATCTGAAAAAAGTGTAAAATCCAGAAAGGCAGGACAGGCCATGGAGAACTGGGAGCCTTGTTATGCTGATGGGCGGGATGTAAATTGCCAACAGCCACTCGGGAGAAGTGTATGGTGTTTCCTGAAACATCTAAAAAACAAAGCAACAGAGCCCAGGGCACTTCCACTTATGGTCCTATAGCTTAGGGAAATGAAAATCAAAAAGACACAGCCACCCCAAAGTTTGGGACGGCTCTGTTTACAAGAACCTCGTTTACGGTACAAGTTCAATATCGCAGAAAGTGAAAAATGGATGAAGAAGCTGTGGTACTTACGTACAATGCAATATCACTCAGCAATGACATCTATGTCATCAGGCCCGTAGCAGCATAATGAGTGCATTCAGGTATGATGATTCTAACTGAAAGAAGTCACACAGAAAAAGAAACATCATAAGATATCACTAATACACGGAATGTAAACTTGGCTACACAGGAACTGGATTACAAAACAGAACAGGGTCTCAAATTTAGAAAACCAACTTATGCTTGCTTAAGGGGAAAGGTGAGTTGGGGTGCTGCATAAAACCAGAGATTGAAATGAGCACAGATAAAGTTCCTTAAGCCAAATATGGAATAGACAAGAGCTACTCCTTGCTCAACGAAATGGACTCAACACCCCATATTAAACGCCTAAGAATGTACCTGACTATTAAGTATCTTAAAACCTATGGATTGCTATGTCTCCGAAAGAGAATCAAGCGTGTGCACAGGGGCATAAACGCAGCAGTGATAGGATTGGAGAGGTTCGGTGAGCAAATGAAGACCCTTTGAAGTCATATTGCATGGTACCCATTCCACGGGTCTCAACTCTCCAGGTTTAAGGGATTCTTCCTTCAGCTAAAACATGCATGTGGAACCCAGAGTATGATCAACCGTGTGATCGGGAGACGTGTTCAAATATGTCTCCGTTCTCGTCCCCTGGTACTCGGGTGCAACATTCCAGACGCTTTACTAACACTCTCCCGACTTGGAGAGTCAGTGCCTTTAACCTCCTGTTTGGCCCAGTTTGCAATTTCTGCGGAAGATGAACAGGAATAGGGAGAACCAATGAGAGACTAGCTGGAGGTGTCTGGACGGGCAAATTTAACTCTCATTTCCCACCAGGAAGAGGAATTAACCAAAGGCTCAGCGTGCCGTGCCGGAACCACATTAGGGCCTGAAGCAATCCTGCGGTGTTGCGGCCAGCTCACAAGAAAGCGAGTTTAAGAAAGGAGCTCAGGGGCACTGTAATTCACAAACCTGCAGAGTTATAAATGACAGCTATCGTCCAAAAATATACTGAAGTAAGGCTGCCAAGAGGACTTGAAAGCGGGGCAGAATTGCAGGAAACCGATTTCAGGAGGTAGACTGGAATTGCATTGAAAGCATAGGAAAAGAGGCAGAACGTCCACAATGATGCACTTGGCCAAAAAGGGCGTATGCGTTTTTTCCTGAATATATTCAGGAAAAAACGCATACGCCCTTTTTGGCCAACCAAGCAAGCTTGCAAAGGAAATCTGCACTACAATGAAGTCTCACTTCCCCCCGGTCAAAAGGGTCATCTGAAAAAAGTGTAAAATCCAGAAAGGCAGGACAGGCCATGGAGAACTGGGAGCCTTGTTATGCTGATGGGCGGGATGTAAATTGCCAACAGCCTCTCGGGAGAAGTGTATGGTGTTTCCTGAAACATCTAAAAAACAAAGCAACAGAGCCTAGGGCACTTCCACTTATGGTCCTATAGCTTAGGGAAATGAAAATCAAAAAGACACAGCCACCCCAAAGTTTGGGACGGCTCTGTTTACAAGAACCTCGTTTACGGTACAATTTTAATATCGCAGAAAGTGAATAATGGATAAAGAAGTTGTGGTACTTATGTACAATGCAATATCACTCAGCAATGACATCTATGTCATCAGGCCCGTAGCAGCAAAAAGAGTGGATTAAGGTATGATGATTCTAACTGAAATAAGTCACACAGAAAAAGAAACATCATAAGATATCACTAATACACGGAATGTAAACTTGGCTACACAGGAACTGAATTACAAAACAGAACAGCGTATCAAATTTAGAAAACCAACTTATGCTTGCTTAAGGGGGAAGGTGAGTTGGCGGGCTCCATAAAACCAGAGATTCAAATAAGCACAGATAAAGTTCCTTAAGCCATATATGTAATAGACAAGAGCTACTCCTTGTTCAACGAAATGGACTCAACACCCCATATTAGACGCCTAAGAATGTACCTGACTAGTAAGTATCTAAAAATCTATGGATTGCTATGTCTCTGAAAGAGAATCAAGCGTGTGTACAGGGGCATAAACTCAGCAGTGGTAGGATTGGAGAGGTTCGGTGAGCAAATGAAGACCCTTTGAAGTCATATTGCATGGTTCCCATTCCACGGGTCTCTACTCTCCAGGTTTCAGGGATTCTTCCTTCAGCTAAAACATGCATGTGGAACCCAGAGTATGATCAACCGTGTGATTCGGAGTCGTGTTCAAATATGTCTCAATTTTTGTCCCCTGGTACTCAGTGCATCATTCCAGACGCTTTACTAACACTCTCCAGACATAGAGAGTCAGTGCCTTTAACCTCCTGTTTGGCCCAGTTTGCAATTTCTGTGGAAGATGAACAGGAATACGGAGAACCAATGAGAGACTAGCTGGAGGTGTCTGGACGGGCAAATTTAACTCTCATTTCCAACCAGGAAGAGGAATTAACCAAAGGCTCAGCGTGCCGTGCCGGAACCAGATTAGGACCTGAAGCAATCGTGCGGTGTTGCGGCCAGCTCACAAGAAAGCGAGTTGAAGAAAGGAGCTCAGGGTCACTGTAATTCACAAACATGCAGAGTTATAAATGACAGCTATCGTCCAAAAATATACTGAAGTAAGGCTGCCAAGAGGACTTGAAAGCGAGGCAGAATTGCAGGAAACCGATTTCAGGAGGTAGACTGGAATTGCATTTAAAGCATAGGAAAAGAGGCAGAACGTCCACAATGATGCTCTTGGCCAAAAAGGGCGTATGCGTTTTTTCCTGAATATATTCAGGAAAAAACGCATACGCCCTTTTTGGCCAACCAAGCAAGCTTGCAAAGGAAATCTGCACTACAATGAAGTCTCACTTCCCCCCGGTCAAAAGGGCCATCTGAAAAAAGTGTAAAATCCAGAAAGGCAGGACAGGCCATGGAGAACTGGGAGCCTTGTTATGCTGATGGGCGGGATGTAAATTGCCAACAGCCACTTGGGAGAAGTGTATGGTGTTTCCTGAAACATCTAAAAAACAAAGCAACAGAGCCTAGGGCACTTCCACTTATGGTCCTATAGCTTAGGGAAATGAAAATCAAAAAGACACAGCCACCCCAAAGTTTGGGACGGCTCTGTTTACAAGAACCTCATTTACGGTACAAGTTCAATATCGCAGAAAGTGAAAAATGGATAAAGAAGTTGTGGTACTTACGTACAAGGCAATATCACTCAGCAATGACATCTATGTCATCAGGCCCGTAGAAGCATAATGAGTGGATTCAGGTATGATGATTCTAACTGAAATAAGTCCCACAGAAAAAGAAACATCATAAGATATCACTAATACACGGAATGTAAACTTGGCTACACAGGAACTGGATTACAAAACAGAACAGGGTCTCAAATTTAGAAAACAAACTTATGCTTGCTTAAGGGGAAAGGTGAGTTGGGGTGCTGCATAAAACCAAAGATTGAAATGAGCACAGATAAAGTTCCTTAAGCCAAATATGGAATAGACAAGAGCTACTCCTTGCTCAACGAAATGGACTCAACACCCCACATTAAACGCCTAAGAATGTACCTGACTAGTAAGTATCTTAAAACCTATGGATTGCTATGTCTCCGAAAGAGAATCAAGCGTGTGTACAGGGGCATAAACGCAGCAGTGATAGGATTGGAGAGGTTCGGTGAGCAAATGAAGATACTTTGAAGTCACATTGCATGGTACCCATTCCATGGGTCTCAACTCTCCAGGTTTAAGGGATTCTTCCTTCAGCTAAAAGATGAATATGGACCCCAGAGTATAATCAATCGTGTGATCGGGAGACGTGTTCAAATATGTCTGCATTCTCGTCCCCTGGTACTCGGGTGCAACATTCCAGACGCTTTACTAACACTCTCTCGACTTGGAGAGTCAGTGCCTTTAACCTCCTGTTTGGCCCAGTTTGCAATTTCTGCGGAAGATGAACAGGAATAGGGAGAACCAATGAGACACGAGCTGGAGGTGTCTGGACGGGCAAATTTAACTCTCATTTCCCACCAGGAAGAGGAATTAACCAAAGGCTCAGCGTGCCGTGCCGGAACCAGATTAGGGCCTGAAGCAATCCTGCGGTGTTGCGGCCAGCTCACAAGAAAGCGAGTTGAAGAAAGGAGCTCAGGGGCACTGTAATTCACAAACCTGCAGAGTTATAAATGACAGCTATCGTCCAAAAATATACTGAAGTAAGGCTGCCAAGAGGACTTGAAAGCGGGGCAGAATTGCAGGAAACCGATTTCAGGAGGTAGACTGGAATTGCATTTAAAGCATAGGAAAAGAGGCAGAACGTCCACAATGATGCACTTGGCCAAAAAGGGCGTATGCGTTTTTTCCTGAATATATTCAGGAAAAAACGCATACGCCCTTTTTGGCCAACCAAGCAAGCTTGCAAAGGAAATCTGCACTACAATGAAGTCTCACTTCCCCCCGGTCAAAAGGGCCATCTGAAAAAAGTGTAAAATCCAGAAAGGCAGGACAGGCCATGGAGAACTGGGAGCCTTTTTATGCTGATGGGCGGGATGTAAATTGCCAACAGCCACTCGGGAGAAGTGTATGGTGTTTCCTGAAACATCTAAAAAACAAAGCAACAGAGCCTAGGGCACTTCGACTTATGGTCCAATAGCTTAGGGAAATGAAAATCAAAAAGACACAGCCACCCCAAAGTTTGGGACGGCTCTGTTTACAAGAACCTCGTTTACGGTACAAGTTCAATATCGCAGAAAGTGAAAAATGGATGAAGAAGTTGTGGTACTTACGTACAATGCAATATCACTCAGCAATGACATCTATGTCATCAGGCCCGTAGCAGCATAATGAGTGGATTCAGGTATGATGATTCTAACTGAAATAAGTCACACAGAAAAAGAAACATCATAAGATATCACTAATACACGGAATGTAAACTTGGCTACACAGGAACTGGATTACAAAACAGAACAGGGTCTCAAATTTAGAAAACCAACTTATGCTTGCTTAAGGGGAAAGGTGAGTTGGGGTGCTGCATAAAACCAGAGATTGAAATGAGCACAGATAAAGTTCCTTAAGCCAAATATGGAATAGACAAGAGCTACTCCTTGCTCAACGAAATGGACTCAACACCCCATATTAAACGCCTAAGAATGTACCTGACTAGTAAGTATCTTAAAACCTATGGATTGCTATGTCTCCGAAAGAGAATCAAGCGTGTGTACAGGGGCATAAACGCAGCAGTGTTAGGATTGGAGAGGTTCGGTGAGCAAATGAAGACCCTTTGAAGTCATATTGCATGGTACCCATTCCACGGGTCTCAACTCTCCAGGTTTAAGGGATTCTTCCTTCACATAAAACATGCATGTGGAACCCAGAGTATGATCAACCGTGTGATCGGGAGACGTGTTCAAATATGTCTCCGTTCTCGTGCCCTGGTACTCGGGTGCAACATTCCAGACGCTTTACTAACACTCTCCCGACTTGGAGGGTCAGTGCCTTTAACCTCCTGTTTGGCCCAGTTTGCAATTTCTGCGGAAGATGAACAGGAATAGGGAGAACCAATGAGAGACTAGCTGGAGGTGTCTGGACGGGCAAATTTAACTCTCATTTCCCACCAGGAAGAGGAATTAACCAAAGGCTCAGCGTGCCGTGCCGGAACCAGATTAGGGCCTGAAGCAATCCTGCGGTGTTGCGGCCAGCTCACAAGAAAGCGAGTTGAAGAAAGGAGCTCAGGGGCACTGTAATTCACAAACCTGCAGAGTTATAAATGACAGCTATCGTCCAAAAATATACTAAAGTAAGACTGCCAAGAGGACTTGAAAGCGGGGCAGAATTGCAGGAAACCGATTTCAGGAGGTAGACTGGAATTGCATTGAAAGCATAGGAAAAGAGGCAGAACGTCCACAATGATGCACTTGGCCAAAAAGGGCGTATGCGTTTTTTCCTGAATATATTCAGGAAAAAACGCATACGCCCTTTTTGGCCAACCAAGCAAGCTTGCAAAGGAAATCTGCACTACAATGAAGTCTCACTTCCCCCCGGCCAAAGGGCCATCTGAAAAAAGTGTAAAATCCAGAAAGGCAGGACAGGCCATGGAGAACTGGGAGCCTTGTTATGCTGATGGGCGGGATGTAAATTGCCAACAGCCACTTGGGAGAAGTGTAGGGTGTTTCCTAAAACATCTAAAAAACAAAGCAACAGAGCCTAGGGCACTTCCACTTATGGTCCTATAGCTTAGGGAAATGAAAATCAAAAAGACACAGCCACCCCAAAGTTTGGGACGCCTCTGTTTACAAGAGCCTCGTTTACGGTACAAGTTCAATATCGCAGAAATTGAAAAATGGATGAAGAAGTTGTGGTACTTACGTACAATGCAATATCACTCAGCAATGACATCTATGTCATCAGGCCCGTAGCAGCATAATGAGTGGATTCAGGTATGATGATTCTAACTGAAAGAAGTCACACAGAAAAAGAAACATCATAAGATATCACTAATACACGGAATGTAAACTTGGCTACACAGGAACTGGATTACAAAACAGAACAGGGTCTCAAATTTAGAAAACCAACTTATGCTTGCTTAAGGGGAAAGGTGAGTTGGGGTGCTGCATAAAACCAGAGATTGAAATGAGCACAGATAAAGTTCCTTAAGCCAAATATGGAATAGACAAGAGCTACTCCTTGCTCAATGAAATGGACTCAACACCCCATATTAAACGCCTAAGAATGTACCTGACTAGTAAGTATCTTAAAACCTATGGATTGCTATTTCTCCGAAAGGGAATCAAGCGTGTGTACAGGGGAATAAACGCAGCAGTGATAGGATTGGAGAGGTTCGGTGAGCAAATGAAGTCCCTTTGAAGTCATATTGCATGGTACCCATTCCACGGGTCTCAACTCTCCAGGTTTAAGGGATTCTTCCTTCAGCTAAAACATGCATGTGGAACCCAGAGTATGATCAACCGTGTGATCGGGAGACATCTTCAAATATGTCTCCGTTCTCGTCCCCTGTTACTCAGGTGCAACATTCCAGACGCTTTACTAACACTCTCCCGACTTGGAGAGTCAGTGCCTTTAACCTCCTGTTTGGCCCAGTTTGCAATTTCTGCGGAAGATGAACAGGAATAGGGAGAACCAATGAGAGACTAGCTGGAGGTGTCTGGACGGGCAAATTTAACTCTCATTTCCCACCAGGAAGAGGAATTAACCAAAGGCTCAGCGTGCCGTGCCGGAACCGGATTAGGGCCTGAAGCAATCCTGCGGTGTTGCGGCTAGCTCACAAGAAAGCGAGTTGAAGAAAGGAGCTCAGGGGCACTGTAATTCACAAACCTGCAGAGTTATAAATGACAGCTATCGTCCAAAAATATACTGAAGTAAGGCTGCCAAGAGGACTTGAAAGCGGGGCAGAATTGCAGGAAACCGATTTCAGTAGGTAGACTGGAATTGCATTGAAAGCATAGGAAAAGAGGCAGAACGTCCACAATGATGCACTTGGCCAAAAAGGGCGTATGCGTTTTTTCCTGAATATATTCAGGAAAAAACGCATACGCCCTTTTTGGCCAACCAAGCAAGCTTGCAAAGGAAATCTGCACTACAATGAAGTCTCACTTCCCCCCGGTCAAAAGGGCCATCTGAAAAAAGTGTAAAATCCAGAAAGGCTGGACAGGCCATGGAGAACTGGGAGCCTTGTTATGCTGATGGGCGGGATGTAAATTGCCAACAGCCACTCGGGAGAAGTGTATGGTGTTTCCTGAAACATCTAAAAAACAAAGCAACAGAGCCCAGGGCACTTCCACTTATGGTCCTATAGATAAGGGAAATGAAAATCAAAAAGACACAGCCACCCCAAAGTTTGGGACGGCTCTGTTTACAAGAACCTCGTTTACGGTACAAGTTCAATATCGCAGAAAGTGAAAAATGGATGAAGAAGTTGTGGTACTTACGTACAATGCAATATCACTCAGCAATGACATCTATGTCATCAGGCCCGTAGCAGCATAATGAGTGGATTCAGGTATGATGATTCTAACTGAAAGAAGTCACACAGAAAAAGAAACATCATAAGATATCACTAATACACGGAATGTAAACTTGGCTACACAGGAACTGGATTACAAAACAGAACAGGGTCTCAAATTTAGAAAACCAACTTATGCTTGCTTAAGGGGAAAGGTGAGTTGGGGTGCTGCATAAAACCAGAGATTGAAATGAGCACAGATAAAGTTCCTTAAGCCAAATATGGAATAGACAAGAGCTACTCCTTGCTCAACGAAATGGACTCAACACCCCATATTAAACGCCTAAGAATGTACCTGACTAGTAAGTATCTTAAAACCTATGGATTGCTATGTCTCCGAAAGAGAATCAAGCGTGTGTACAGGGGCATAAACGCAGCAGTGTTAGGATTGGAGAGGTTCGGTGAGCAAATGAAGACCCTTTGAAGTCATATTGCATGGTACCCATTCCACGGGTCTCAACTCTCCAGGTTTAAGGGATTCTTCCTTCACATAAAACATGCATGTGGAACCCAGAGTATGATCAACCGTGTGATCGGGAGACGTGTTCAAATATGTCTCCGTTCTCGTGCCCTGGTACTCGGGTGCAACATTCCAGACGCTTTACTAACACTCTCCCGACTTGGAGGGTCAGTGCCTTTAACCTCCTGTTTGGCCCAGTTTGCAATTTCTGCGGAAGATGAACAGGAATAGGGAGAACCAATGAGAGACTAGCTGGAGGTGTCTGGACGGGCAAATTTAACTCTCATTTCCCACCAGGAAGAGGAATTAACCAAAGGCTCAGCGTGCCGTGCCGGAACCGGATTAGGGCCTGAAGCAATCCTGCGGTGTTGCGGCCAGCTCACAAGAAAGCGAGTTGAAGAAAGGAGCTCAGGGGCACTGTAATTCACAAACCTGCAGAGTTATAAATGACAGCTATCGTCCAAAAATATACTGAAGTAAGGCTGCCAAGAGGACTTGAAAGCGGGGCAGAATTGCAGGAAACCGATTTCAGGAGGTAGACTGGAATTGCATTGAAAGCATAGGAAAAGAGGCAGAACGTCCACAATGATGCACTTGGCCAAAAAGGGCGTATGCGTTTTTTCCTGAATATATTCAGGAAAAAACGCATACGCCCTTTTTGGCCAACCAAGCAAGCTTGCAAAGGAAATCTGCACTACAATGAAGTCTCACTTCCCCCCGGCCAAAGGGCCATCTGAAAAAAGTGTAAAATCCAGAAAGGCAGGACAGGCCATGGAGAACTGGGAGCCTTGTTATGCTGATGGGCGGGATGTAAATTGCCAACAGCCACTTGGGAGAAGTGTAGGGTGTTTCCTAAAACATCTAAAAAACAAAGCAACAGAGCCTAGGGCACTTCCACTTATGGTCCTATAGCTTAGGGAAATGAAAATCAAAAAGACACAGCCACCCCAAAATTTGGGACGCCTCTGTTTACAAGAACCTCGTTTACGGTACAAGTTCAATATCGCAGAAATTGAAAAATGGATGAAGAAGTTGTGGTACTTACGTACAATGCAATATCACTCAGCAATGACATCTATGTCATCAGGCCCGTAGCAGCATAATGAGTGGATTCAGGTATGATGATTCTAACTGAAAGAAGTCACACAGAAAAAGAAACATCATAAGATATCACTAATACACGGAATGTAAACTTGGCTACACAGGAACTGGATTACAAAACAGAACAGGGTCTCAAATTTAGAAAACCAACTTATGCTTGCTTAAGGGGAAAGGTGAGTTGGGGTGCTGCATAAAACCAGAGATTGAAATGAGCACAGATAAAGTTCCTTAAGCCAAATATGGAATAGACAAGAGCTACTCCTTGCTCAACGAAATGGACTCAACACCCCATATTAAACGCCTAAGAATGTACCTGACTAGTAAGTATCTTAAAACCTATGGATTGCTATTTCTCCGAAAGGGAATCAAGCGTGTGTACAGGGGAATAAACGCAGCAGTGATAGGATTGGAGAGGTTCGGTGAGCAAATGAAGTCCCTTTGAAGTCATATTGCATGGTACCCATTCCACGGGTCTCAACTCTCCAGGTTTAAGGGATTCTTCCTTCAGCTAAAACATGCATGTGGAACCCAGAGTATGATCAACCGTGTGATCGGGAGACGTCTTCAAATATGTCTCCGTTCTCGTCCCCTGTTACTCGGGTGCAACATTCCAGACGCTTTACTAACACTCTCCCGACTTGGAGAGTCAGTGCCTTTAACCTCCTGTTTGGCCCAGTTTGCAATTTCTGCGGAAGATGAACAGGAATAGGGAGAACCAATGAGAGACTAGCTGGAGGTGTCTGGACGGGCAAATTTAACTCTCATTTCCCACCAGGAAGAGGAATTAACCAAAGGCTCAGCGTGCCGTGCCGGAACCGGATTAGGGCCTGAAGCAATCCTGCGGTGTTGCGGCCAGCTCACAAGAAAGCGAGTTGAAGAAAGGAGCTCAGGGGCACTGTAATTCACAAACCTGCAGAGTTATAAATGACAGCTATCGTCCAAAAATATACTGAAGTAAGGCTGCCAAGAGGACTTGAAAGCGGGGCAGAATTGCAGGAAACCGATTTCAGGAGGTAGACTGGAATTGCATTGAAAGCATAGGAAAAGAGGCAGAACGTCCACAATGATGCACTTGGCCAAAAAGGGCGTATGCGTTTTTTCCTGAATATATTCAGGAAAAAACGCATACGCCCTTTTTGGCCAACCAAGCAAGCTTGCAAAGGAAATCTGCACTACAATGAAGTCTCACTTCCCCCCGGTCAAAAGGGCCATCTGAAAAAAGTGTAAAATCCAGAAAGGCAGGACAGGCCATGGAGAACTGGGAGCCTTGTTATGCTGATGGGCGGGATGTAAATTGCCAACAGCCACTCGGGAGAAGTGTATGGTGTTTCCTGAAACATCTAAAAAACAAAGCAACAGAGCCTAGGGCACTTCCACTTATGGTCCTATAGATTAGGGAAATGAAAATCAAAAAGACACAGCCACCCCAAAGTTTGGGACGGCTCTGTTTACAAGAACCTCGTTTACGGTACAAGTTCAATATCGCAGAAAGTGAAAAATGGATGAAGAAGTTGTG